>NC_080045.1:56755702-57055702 GCF_012489685.1 Lotus japonicus
ATTAAGATATTATACTTCGTCAAATTCACTGTTGGAAATTAATTTTTTTACTATCTACATTTTATTACCAATTTTTTTGACAAATATTACACTCCATTCCATTCCCTTCAATTTTTAGTAAAACTCCTATAAATCTATATCTAATTTTGAGATCACTAATTAGTGCATTTTTTCTCTCATCATATATTTCACCTTTTTAACATTTTCCATAAGTTTTTTTTGTTTCTTTTTCCTCTTAACATGATACTTTCAAATTATGATAGTGTTAAAAGAATTGAAGTTTAGTTTGTTTTAGATTAGTTATGTAAAATTCAAATTTTTAAATTGTTACAATTTTAAATCTCTTATTAATTTACTATATCACTCTAGCATTTCAGTTGTATATGCAATGAATTTGGCTGATTAATCTGTAATTAAATTTAAAATTATTTGTTTATTGTAATTTGTTTGGTTAAAAATGTTCTCAGCTTGTTAACCTGTTGATATTTGATAAGTTCATATTTAAATATGCACAAATTACAAAAATATTTTAATAAACACAAAGAGTATATAATGAATAAAAAGATAATAAATATTTCTAAAATTTAGCATAAAATCTTGTAAACATAACACTAAACTAAATATGTTCTTTTTTCTTAAAAGTCTTATAAATAGGAAACATATGAAGTATATTGTAGTTAATTATGAGCATGCAGTTGGGTGGTGGTGGCAGGGCACACCGCACAGGGCATGCCACAACAACCAGTCAAGCACCATCACGGCACGCCACTCAGAATGAAAACAGTGTTTGGCTCCCACAGTCACCATCACATGTCATGTAAAGACGTTGACATATTCAAATTAAGGCCTCTACTCATGGTGGCTTTCCCTTGATCCCTGTGACCCCACTCCCTCACTCACCTTCCCTTCCTTCTTAGTCTCTGCTTAATGCCAACCAACAATTGAGCTTCTTTCTGGTCCACACCACCACCTATTCATTTGTCCCTTTCAACCTAATTAATTAATGGGTATATATTTCAGCATTCAATTATTAATTAACCACAAGTTAACATGATAACTAGATTATCTCATTTCTTAACTACAAGATCGGGAGTTTAATCAATTATTAGTTTTCCCGTAAAAATGAAACACATTTCTGACCAATCATTTATTGCTTAGCTTTACAGTAAAAAAATAAGTCATTGTTGTTGGTGTACTAAAAAACTAATTACAGTAACTATTTAACTAAATTATGCATGCATTTCATCACAATTTTTGAGATTATTTATAATTTCTTAACTAACATTCACACCTTTATATTATATTATTTCAAATACAATATCATCACTTTAATGAAAATGTGGTTGAATTCACCACTTTTATATATCCCCTATTTGTAATTCATGGTGGTGGACCTAAAAAATAGTTCTATGGCCAAAGGGTCCCACACACGTGGGACATGCCTTTTACTTATATTCTGCCATGTCATTTGTTTTGGCCTTGCCAACTTGACATATGCTAAGTGCTAATTTTGCCATCACAAACACCCCTACTTCTGTTGGTTATTTTATCATTTATTGCTGAATTAAAAAGGCCATCAGGTTGGGACCTTAGGTTTTTTTTTTTTTTTTTTTTTTGAAAAGAACCTGCTATCAATTAAATAGGGGGCATAGAAGCCAAAAGATCTGCGGTTACAAAAACATCGACTTCAGGCGGTACCTCCTCAATCCACACCAAACCGGCGTATGAGGCGGCATTCCTGGCCAAAAAGTCTGCAACAACATTGCCTGAACGGCGAACAAAGACAACAGACACGAAATCTAAAGAACGACACAACTGAAAGCAATCACTAAAAATAGTAGCTAAGTAGTTCCTCCCGTCCGGAGGCTTCTTCCACATTTGAAAGAGAGTGAGACAATCCGTTTCAAAGCAAACCCGCCTGGAAGCCGACGTGGTAGTCTGCGCCTCATGGTCTCTAATAAAAGAGTAACCTAACTTAGAAGAATATAAACCATCAGGAGCACCTAGCCAAAAGAGAGAGTCATTCACACCTCCATGCATAGACCATGGAAGGGACATAATTTGCAAAGCAGTGTTAGGACAAAAAACATGTTCAACAAGTTCTCTATTCCATTCTTTCCCTGAGTTTAACAACAAGTCAGAAACGTAATTAATATTCAAATCCAACAAGAGATCCTCACTATAAATAATAGGAGTCCCATGTGGTAACCAATTGTCATGGCGGACATCAACCATTTGGCCATTGCCAATTTTCCACCGAGCGCCCGTTTCAAAAATCCACTTTGTACTCCATATACTAGACCAAGCATAGCTCGGACGCCAACCTTTCTTAGCCTTGAGAATGGACCCATGAGGGAAATACACTCCCTTAAAAATTTGAGCAAACAGGGATTCAGGGTGGGAATAAATCCTCCACCAGTTCTTGGCTACAAGAGCCATATTGAAAGCATGAAGATCCCTGAAGCCAAGTCCACCATCACACTTGGAGCGGCAAAGCTTACTCCAACTAGTCCAATGAATACCCCTCTTGGACACATTTCCTCCCCAATAAAACCGGGAAATCATACTCTCAAGCTCTGCACAAAGACCATTTGGAAGCATAAAACAAGACATAACATATGAAGGGATAGCCTGAGCTACAGATTTAATTAGCACTTCCCTCCCTGACCTAGAAAGAGATCCCTCTTTCCACCCCTTGAGCTTTTTCCAAACACGGTCCTTAACAAACTGAAAAATCTGAGATTTTGACTTACCAAAAATAGTTGGTAAACCCAAATATCTGTCAAAGCTTTCCACTGCCTTTACTCCCAACAGCTGTTTAAGCTCATAAAGACGGTTCTGAGGCACATTTCGGCTAACTGAAAGCATTGACTTGTCCAGATTAATCATTTGTCCGGAAGCACGCTCATAGGTGGCCAAAATGGTTTTCACCACTTCCGCCTCCTGATTAGTGGCTTTAGCAAAAATGATACTGTCATCTGCAAATAGAAGGTGAGAAACAACAGGTGCATATTTCGCAATTTTAATCCATGTAAGGCAGAAACAGATATAGACCTCTGGATAAGCGCAGAGAAGACCTCCCCACAAAGGATAAATAGATATGGGGATAAAGGGTCACCCTGACGCAAACCTCTCAAGGGTGAGAAAACCGGTTGAGGGTTACCATTCAGCATAATAGAGAAGTCTACAGAAGACACACAGTTCATAATAAGGGTCACCCAATGCGTGGGAAATCCCATACTAGACAACACTGCTTGCAAAAAATTCCACTCAACTCTGTCATAAGCTTTTGACATATCGAGTTTGAGGGCCATCATGCCATTCCGGCCTGTGATTTTCTTTTTCATATAGTGAAAGCACTCATGTGCAATCAAAGCATTATCTGTGATCAAACGACCAGGCACAAATGCACTATGAGAGTTGCTAATCAGATCAGGTAAAATCAGTTTCAGACGATTAGCAATAGTTTTTGTAATAATTTTAAAAAGCACGGTACATAGACTTATAGGTCTATATTGTGCCGCATGCAAAGGTTCCTTGATCTTAGGAATCAAAACCAACAGAGTTCTATTTATTGAATCAGGCACATGTAGATCATTTAGAACTCGCAAACAGTAGTGGGAGACCTCATCCCCAATAATATGCCAATATTTTTGGTAAAAGAGAGCTGGAAAACCATCCATACCTGGAGCTTTAGTGGGATGCATCTGAAAGACTGCCTCCTCCACCTCCTCCTTCGAGAATGGATCCGTAAGAGTAACTAAATGGCTCTGAGTCACCTTACCCTCCACCAAGGACGTCACCTCTTCAATGCCAGATGGGTTGGAGGATGTAAATAGACCCTCAAAGTATTCCCTTAGGACCTGTGAGATTTGTGCATCATCCTCTACCTCTCGACCACCACTATCTGTTATAACCTCAATGAGGTTCCGCTTCCGCCGCTGAGATGCCTTTTTATGGAAGAACCTAGTATTACGGTCCCCATGTTTTAACCAATTTGCCCTCGATCTCTGGCTCCACCATATCTCCTCTTTTTCAAGAAGGACATCAAGCTCTCGCTCCGCCTCTCTCATCTCACGCAATATCCCTTCCGTCTTAGGTTTCCGCTGTAGGTTTTGAAGACGGACCTTAAGATCAGAGATCTTCTTTGGTATGTCCCCAAACTTCTACTTACCCCAAGAACCAAGGGCTCCACTGACCGCCTCAAATTTACCATGGATGTCATCACCAGACCAGGTCCTACTCCAGGCTTCAGCTACCACTTCAGAACACTCATCACCGCTTTGAAGCCAAAGCTCCTTAAAACGAAAGAGCTTGGTCCTTGCCAGTTCTCTATGACCCCTGCGAGAAGAGCAAGTCAAGACAATAGGACAATGGTCAGATTTGTAATTAATAAAGTGGCGGACTTTAGTGACTGGCCACATGCAACTCCAATCTGAGTTTGCAAGTGCAAAGTCCAACCGTTCTTCAACCGTGTTAGGTGCCTCTCGCATATTCGACCAAGTGAATCTGTAACCTGAAAAACCAACATCATGAAAGTCACATTCATTACAGGCCTGGTTAGCAACCTGCAAACGTCCCATATCGGGCACATCACCACCAAGCTTATCAGCTGGGGAAATTATATCATTAAAGTCACCAATGCAAAGCCAAGGCATAGGATGGGGAGGCTTAGCACGACGGACTAGGTCCCAAGTTCGAGCTTTAAACCTCTCCTCTGGAAAGCCATAGACCGCCATAATCTGCATGACATCTGAAGTAACAGGGTGAGTAATATTGAACAAAATATGATTGAGAGAAGCATGGATTACTCCAATTTGTATCTCCTCCCGCCAAAGAAGTCCCAATCCTCCTGACCTGGACTTTCCACCACCTGCACAAGACACCGGAAAAATACCAGACAAACCACCCATCCCGCGGTGGTGAAGCAACTCAGACGAACTCAACTTGGTTTCCATAACGAAAACCACATCGGGAGCTTCAGAATGGATGAGCCCTTGCAGGGCTCGAACTGTCGGTCGGTTCCCAAGCCCCCGACAGTTCCAAGATATGATCTTCATTGAGGTGGGCGGGACTGCTCCGCAGTCACCGCCGATCCCAATCCAGATTCAGAGTTCACCTTTTTAAAGGGGGGTGAAAAACCCATGCTACTACCTCCATTAGAAGATGAGCCACTCGATCTCTTACGGCCACCATAGTCCCGCCTTGTCTCATGACCACCAATGTGGAGTTTCTGTCCACTGTTGCTTGGAATCCTTTGCCTCTTGATATATTGCTGCTTTGCACGATCACTACCCTCCGTCCCACTCGCACTTCTCCTACCCGTGGGTGTGCCTGAGGCTGAAAGGGAGGGTTGGTGATGTTCCTTTGGTAACGGTAGCTGCGAGTTTGGAGCAGAGTCTTCAGCCCGCTGTACCTCATCCTCTTTGGACCCATTATCTTTCATGGTCACCTCTCCTTCTTCACGTGTTTGATCCTGTTGGCTATCATCATCCTCATCACCTTGATAAGGCTCAAAAGCATCTCGGTCTCTCATTTGTCCTCTGTTTCTTCCCCCGCGCCTGCGGTCTTCATTCGCCCTGAGCCAACTGCCAAACGGCAGCGGCTTGCGAAAAGCCTCCTCACAATACTTCACCACATGGTTCAGCCGTCCACATTGATAACAGAAGTTAAATAGTTTCTCGTACTTAAACAAGACCTGAATTTGTTCCCCACCTTTTGGGGCCAGTAGTCGACCCCTTTTGAGTGGTTCATCAACCTTCACCCAATGGGACCTTAGGTTGGTTGTAAAGTTGAGTATTCAAATTCAAGACTTCCTTTAAAGAAAAAAATAAATAAATGCGAAAACATATGTGTATGTGTAACCTCGACTTCAAAGAAAAAAACAAAGAAACGGTTTCTGAAATTATGTGTCCTCTTTTCCTCTAAATGGAGGAGGAGGGGGAATATCAAATAGGGATGAACACATTCTCAAATTTCCAACAAAAGCCAATTTGTCAAAAAAATAATTATTTTGTTCTATTATACTAAATTTACTCTTTTTCTCATCATCTTCTCTATTCACTCTTTCTCTACCAAACCAATCAAACCAATATGGAGCCCGGAAAAGGTCTCTCCACCTCTTTCTTTATCATACCTTTCCCCCTACAAACAATGTGTTTATGTGACCCATGTAGTCCATTGCCCTCCTAACTCGGATGTTTAGTGATTGACCAAAAACTTGCAATATTCAATGCAGACTTTCTCGTTTATTTGATTATGAGATTTATGAGGATATGACAAGATATGTACATGTGATGCGTGTTCTCAACTACTCATTTAGTCTCACTCTAATTTTGGTGTAAAAAACCAATTTGATTAAGATTTGGTTTAACACTTCATTTATTTGATTAAGGTGTTCTTATGTGAGAACATGAGAATAAATTAAATTATGACCGTTTGATTCAATCATGAACGGTCCAGATTAAAACATTAAGTCATGTGAGTTTTTAAGAACACATTTCTTATATGATAATCCTCTATATATATCTTCAGCAATTTTGTAGGATCCTCTTACGAGTTTGTATCTAAAATCCATGAATATATTTTTAAACAGAATGTCATGTTTGCAACTAATTAATTCATTCAAAGTATGTTAAAAGTATTTTCCTACTGTAATAAAAAAAATATTAAAAGTTGAACTCATAAAAGTTAAGGGAGTATATCACTTCATTTTAGAGAAACATTTTATTTATTTTTTACATTTGAGCGACTCTAACCCTGGCTAGATTTTATTGGTATTTATTTATTATTTCTCAATATTATACAATTACAACGTGGATAAGAACCAAACAACCACCTTCACACCCTTTAAGAAATTAGTTAATTTAGGTAATTGTGTTAATTTTTTTCTTAATTTATATCAACTTTACAAAGTTATCCTTCACTCATTATTTTTAATTTTAATGCATCATTAATCATTAATACTATGGAGAGGGGAAAGAGAGAAAATTTCAATAAATAAGGGTATTTTTGTCAAAAAATAATCAATGCACCACAAACTTTAAGTTGATTCTTATGAAAGGACCAGAGTGTACCTCATATTCGGTTCTTATGAAGGAAGTATTATTTATATGATAAGTGATGTAATAAATAAAGAAAATAGACACAAGAAATTGGTGAAATAAAATGAAAAATAAATAAAAATTGCAGTTAATAACCGTCTTTAGTAAGTTCACGGATGGTACGATTAAAGCGAATATATAGAAAGACTAATCTTCACCAATACTATACATTTAACTTTTCCCTAAGATCACAAAGTGAATCCGAAAGAGTAATGTATTATGTTATATTTGTAAATATTAAAATAACAATGTTAAAAAATAGTAAATTTCTATTTTTCCATATCAGCTGGTGTGTGATCCTGTGATATTGCCACGTTTAGTGCAAAAATAAGGTAGAGAGTGTGGCATGTGGGCACCACAAGCTAACCAGACCTTCAACCATTTAGTCTAATGTTCGATCACTCAACTTAAACGATGTTTATGAAAAATGATTTAGTGAAAATACCTAGAACTAGACGCTCTTCTTATTTTTATTTTTTTAAGTTTCACAAGGTACCTCACGGTTGGTAATTATAAACTAATCTGCTGAGATTTTGATATCACATTAAGTCGGTGAACCTCGTCCAATAAATATTTCTTTATATGCACCGTCCAAAAATTAAACTCTGAACTAAATGTTTAAGGAGTTCAACTATGTATCGATTGCGCTACACTTACATTTGGTGAGAAGGTTCTTGTTCATTTGATTTCATGATATATAGAATAGACATGAACACAAGGCTAGCTAATTGGCTAAACAAACCAACCCTTTATTTCTCTCATCTACTTCACTTGTTCTCTTCATTACAAAGTGAAAAACAAACACAAACCTGTGTTTGATTTCGTGTGTGAACTTAACAAAACTAGGAGAATTGGAAAGCGAGATTTCAGCTGAACATCATTGCTCCCAATATCTCGGATCAGATCATCACTTCATCACAACAACAATAACACCATCAACAACAACCCAATTGCCTCCTCCTTCTTCCTCCTCTTCTTCCATGGCGGCTGGTCCAGGATCACCCACCACAACCACCACCACCGATCAAGCTCCGGCGGCGCCACACCACCAACCGATGGTGGTCTCCGATTCCTTCGCTAAGGACGCAATCTTAGCCTGGTTTCGAGGAGAATTCGCCGCTGCTAACGCGATCATTGACGCCCTCTGTGCCCACCTGGCCTCCTCCTCCTCCGCTGCAGACTACAGCCCTGTGTTCGCCGCCATCCACCGCCGCAGGCTCAACTGGATCCCTGTCATCCAGATGCAGAAGTACCACTCCATTGCCGACGTCGCGCTCCAGCTCCGCAAGGTCGCTGATATGCAATCTTCCCCGCCGCCGGAGATTCCCCACGTAAACGACGTCGCCGCCGCCGAGGCCAAACAGAAAACCGATGAGAAAGTAATCGAAGCTGGCGTTGAAAATGGAGAACATGAAGAGGATGATTCTCCAGAAAGTGAGATTACTGATTCAGGTAAAATTTCTATTTCAGATTCAAACCACACTCTTCTCTGTTTTTCTCACAATTTTATTACTATTATTATTATTATTATTATATATTAAGATATAAATTAATTATTTTCTATCTTGGATTTTTTTTTTTACATTCAAGCTGGGAATTGAAAATTCAGATTCTTCAAGTAAGATCAGAAGATTATTCAGTTTTTTTATTTATTTATTTTTTGATCTTTGGGTTGTGTGATTTTTCATTTGTCAAAATGCTGGTTGTAGAAAGTTAGTTTCAATTTTTTGTTTTCATTTTGGAAATTTTCAGATTTCTTATAGTTAAGAAAATTAGCTGAGTTCGGCTTCAGGAAAGTGGAAAGGTTTTTTAACTGGTAATAAATAAGTTTTTTTTCTTTTTTCATTATTAAAATAAACTACGGAACTTTGGATATCTTTTGAGAAGATCAAACTTTTTTTTTCTTTTAAGAAGAAAGTACGAGAAAGAGTTATGATTCATTCACATTTCTTTGAGTTCAAGTATTTTTGGTGTTCGGGTATTTCTGCAAGTTCGGGTATTTTTGGTGTTCGGGTTAGTTTGCGGAGGTTTTTGTTTTGGTGAGTTTGAGGAGAGTTGAATGAATTGCAGAGTTGAAGGTTTGATTTGAAGTGGTAGATCTAGAAGTGCGTGCAATGATTTTTATTACAGGGCGGCGGGACCACCTGAAATGACTGAATGATGGTGTTGGTGGCGTCACCATGTGTCCGGTTTTAGGTTGTCGGGTTCGGGTGGACAAAACCCGGTTGAGGTCCTGTCACAGTTGGCGGGTCAACCTTGTCTTGTTTCTTGGGTGAGGGATCCAAATCCCACGGATGATTGATGATATCAAAGTTTTTTGGTTGTTGGGTCTAAAAAATGTTCCCTCAAGGTACATGTGAACATTATTAAAACAAATAAACAAATAGGTGGGGAGGGGATCCAATATATATATATAATTCAATTAGTAAAGACATATTACTTATTCTCATAACTCATAAAGGTTGTGTGTTTAATGCCCGCGCTGCCGATGTGAGTACAGTGTTGATAGATGATCAGTATATATCTTTGTATATAATATGTAGTTCTAAATACCTAGTTTATGATGATGATCGGAGTTGAACTCGCTCAAGATGAAAAAAATGAGGGGTGGGGAACATGCAAATGCTTCCTGCCTTTACTTTATGATGGGATCACATTTGTGGTGGAGTATGGACGCCGAGGAATAACAACTTTTTAGGATGACGACAAGGGTTTCTCAACAATCACATTGCCAAACAGTGTTGCATTCTGAAATTTCAATTAACATACTCATCTAACTGCAATGTCACCCAGCACCATCACCATGCTATATACACTGACAAAAACATAATAATATAAGGATAAATTAAATGTGCAAGTAGGGATAAATATACAAAGTCAGATAAGATAATTGACCTAAGCTTAATGATCATGTAGTGCAGTTAACTATTCCAATGTCTTTATACTATTTAGGGGTCATGGTTTGTGTCAAACAAAAAGAAGGTATCAGCTTTTCAACTTCATTTGTGAATGTAATATTTAAGGTGTCTTTACTGTACTAAAATTTGCATGGATTTTCTTTGGTTTCTTGTGCAGGATCTCAAGAAAATCAAGCTAACTCAATGAACATTAATATATGCTCCAATCATGAAGAGTGTGAAGGGCGTTCTTCACAGTTTAAGTTGACAAAAGGTTTCACAGCAAAGGAGTCAGTGAAGGGGCATATGGTAAGTTCTTTATTTTACTAACTAAAAAAATGAAAATACATTCTTTTGATTAATGAAGAAGAAGCATAGGAGTTTATGCATTAAGGAGCACCCTGCAGCCAGATATTAACAGTTGATTGCAATTGGCAGGTGAATGTTGTGAAAGGGTTGAAGTTATATGAGGACATTTTCAATGATTCAGAAATGAGCAAGCTGTCAGATTTTGTGAGAGAGATCCATGCTGCTGGTCAGAATGGAGAACTCTCAGGTATTCTTATGTTCTATTACTTTTATTTGAAGATAATTGTGAGGTTCTCAGTTGTTTGGACTATCACTAGCTAAATACCAAGACCATCCATCAAGCTCCAACTCACTATACTTGATAATGGGTCAAATTATCTTATAGCATGTTTGGATCAACTTCTTTTTCCTCAGTAAAATACAACACTGACATTGAGAATCAATTTTAGAAGGATTTCCAAACATGCAATTAGATATAAACTACTCTCCCCTGACATTGTAGTGAGTCTAGAGACTATTTCTTCCTTGTATTTGTTTGACATCTTTGTCTTCAATCACATCACATGTTTAAACACAGATAATGACTAATGCAAGTATCTTATTGTCTACATTCTTTAAAATATTAACTAAATCTTCTTCTATGCAGGTGAAACTTTTATCTTATTCAACAAACAGATCAAGGGGAACAAGAGAGAGCTGATTCAGCTGGGTGCTCCAATTTTTGGACAGATAAAGGAGGATGCAAAAAGTAAGGAGAAATGATCAAACGAAATTGTTATAATATAAAGCATAATGAGTCTAAACTAAAAAGGTGCTCAATCATTCTGTTTTTCATTTTTGCTAACAGGCAATATAGAGCCAATTCCAGCACTTCTGCAACGTGTCATTGATCACCTTATTCAATGGCAATTAATTCCAGAGTACAAAAGGCCAAATGGTTGTATAATTAACTTTTTTGAAGAGGTAAATATTGCATCCTTCTCCATCTTTTACACCTCTCCAGTTCTACCTGGTATTAGTTAACTAGGTGCTGTAATCATTTGTGGGCAGTGATATAACCATTGAGCAACATCTGTACAATTTCTATAATTTTCAGGGGGAGTTTTCTCAGCCATTCCTGAAACCACCGCACCTGGATCAACCTGTATCCACTCTTCTTCTCTCTGAATCAAATATGGCTTTCGGGCATATCCTTATAAGTGAAAATGATGGGAATTACAAGGGACCACTCATGCTCTCATTGAAGAAGGGGTACATATCAAAGAACTTATTCTCTTTGCAGTCCTAGTCTTCCATTTAATAATTAAGATTCTAGTCACAATGCTGGATACAAAGGAAGAAGTACCTTCAACATGTGTAGGACAGCATGTAAGTGAATTGTGTGAAGTGCAAGCTTCTTAGATGATGCAATTATGTGTGGTATCATACACATATAATTGGGTTAAGATTGCTTTTGTGCTTTTCCTTTTTTCTTGAATAACAGACAAACTTGCAGGCATGAAGGTAAGGGCAAAAACAGATTATACATGTCCAAGAAATATCAATTACTAGATTGTAGTTGAAGACTTGAAGTGACACCTAATTTATATTCTGACTATTATCATTAAGATCATATTGGAAGTCTCATATGACCCTGACACATATGTTTGAGTAATTCTTCTACAATTGATTCTACAGCTACAATCAATTATGGGGAGAAATTTCTATGAGTAGAATTGATTCTTAGCAAGTTTGGATCAACTTCTCTTTCCTCAAAGTCAATTCTGGCACCCAGAAGCTACCCACATAAGCTATGAATCAATTGTAAAAATATTTCCAAACATGCACTCTAGCCTTCATAATTGCTTCCAAAGAAAAAGAAGTTGATCAGAACGTGTCTTCACACATAGCAGATAGTAACTTCTTTAGCAAGTATCCTATTGCTCTAAGTTCTAGCATCAAGTTCTTCAATTCTAAATGCCTAATTAGCTGTTGTGGTATTCTATATTTAGCCTATTGTTCTATATTGACTTTGCAGGTCGCTCTTAATAATGAGAGGAAACAGTGCTGACATGGCTAGGCACGTAATGTGTCCATCCCCTAACAGAAGGATCAGCATCACCTTCTTCAGAGTGAGACCAGACTCCAATCAATGCCAATCAGCAACCCCTCCCATGACAAATGCTATGACTCTGTGGCAACCTGGCATGGCTGCTAGCCCCTATGCTCTGCATAATGGTGCTGCTCTAAATGGCTATGAGAGCATGGATATGATGATGATGCCCAAATGGGGAATGCTTCGAGCTCCAATGGTGATGCTAGCCGCCCCTATGCGTCCAATGCCATTAAATCCCCGCAAGCTTGCTGGTGGCGGCACTGGGGTCTTCCTGCCATGGAATGTGCCATCTAGAAAGCCTGCAAAGCATCTTCCACCGCGTGCACAAAAAGGAAGGCTTCTGGCATTGCCCTCCCCCGCTGAACCACACATGGGAGAGTCAAGCTCTGAACCCAGCATTTGTGTTGAGGGATGAGAACATGTTTGGTTCTGAAGCAGCCTTGGGTTCAGAGAAATGTGAATCAAGAAAGGTGGCTTTCACACCTCACCACTTTATTTGTTGTACAAACACGGAACGGCCTATCCAAGATGCTGCTTGAAGAGTTTGGTTCATTCTTTTTTTCTTTTTTCACCACTTTTTCTCCCCCTTGGATAGATTAGGTTCTAGTGATGTTCACTATGGTTTTTTATGTTTGCCAATCACAGTAAGCGCTTCGGTAGAGTGGTCCAGGTTTCAACTTTGAAGAGTGTGAATTATCTGACGGTAGCATTTTGTAAGAATGATATTTTAAGTTAATCATCTTTTTAACAAATCAAATCGTTGCATAGCTATGATTATTATGCTGTTGTTATATATGAAGGTCAGTCTCTGTTGTGGATTGTTTTCATCATTTATCAGACTCCTTTAGATATGATTACCCATGTCTGATTTCGTAATCAGATTATGATGCAATTTCAGCATGCAAAAGCTAGAAGAAGGAACAGATTTTCTAGGTTTCAGTTAACCTACTGGGAAATGCCCATATACTGCTGAAGGACTTACTCTATAATTAGTAGGGTCTGGTAATGTACTCTATGTCAGACTTTTCCTAGTTTGATTTTAACCGCTTGTTGTTCATTCATTTTGTCTTCATTTGATTATTGTTTCCAGATAAAGTGAGCATAACTCAATAAGCAGGTGTTACTTTTCATTTATTAAGATCACTTATGTGTATCAAATGGTCCCAACCAATCAATCAATACGAACAAAACCAGTAACCACTTGTGACTCCTTTTTTATCTATTCCATTTCCAATAAAAGTATAACACCTCAATGGAAAATATCTGACACATTTGATCTCAATAATAGAATTAGACACCTAGCTCAAATTCAATAGTTCAAATTTGGTTAAAATGTGTATGAAGTATGGACCACTCAATGAGAACCTTGCAGACCCAATCAATCGAAAACTTGAATGCAACTGAGACAATGGAACAATATTTCCAGGGACAAGATGTCCCTGATGGGTCCAATATATATTGGAAAACAAACATTTTCATTTCGATTGACAATTACAGTATCAGTAGGTTGGAACAGGAAAAGTACTTACTTGAAAATAGGATGAGAAGTGAACCACATATCATTTCCTTCATTATTACACACCTGCAACAAAATAAGAATAATAGCATTTCATCATATATCTAAGTCACTATGTACTCAGTAACCTCATGGAAATCAAAATGTCAGCGATGTCTGTTGAGGAAATCCATCAAAGGCAAAGCCATCAGTATGCTAGAAGTATACACTATCAGTTCTATATTCTTCACAGGACACCAAATGTGATGCTGTCAAGTTCGCAAATAGCCCAATAGTTTCTGCCATGGTAGAATATACCATGAACAGTAGAGAGTCTGCTTTGATCATTAGAAGGAATTTCCTTAGACATGGAAAACCTACAATTCATAAAACGGTTTCAGGAGTTAGAGCTCAGAATGCACCCAAAGCTCACCAAATATGCTACTAGCTCTTGAACACAAGATGTTAAGCTTCAAAATTGAGTTAACAAAGCCCAAACAATGCTCAGCGCCTGCCTTAAACAGATGGTTAATTGTTCTATTATTTATGAAACATAGCTTCATGACATTGTTGGAGAAAAAACTTCTCTAAAACAAATTAGACATTAGATTAGTTAAAACAGAAATTTCCCCATGAAGGAGCTATATCCAATTGATTTCAAAATTGAATGATGGATTCACTGATAATCCATAGTCATTACTGATTCACAAGTTTAGGGGTGTAACAGAGGCAGAGGCTGCATTTAATAAAAGGTGTCAAGGAAAGGGGATGGTAAATATATCTCATGAGGGTCACCATATATTGATTTATACATCCAAAAATAGTGGATCAAATAACTGAGATGAGATATTAATACAAAGACAGTTGCTTTTCATGCATTTTAGCCATAGAAGCCAGATTACAATATCACTTCTACCCAATTTATAAAAATATAAAAACCCATGCAAATTCCTTTTTGTCATAATGACACTTAAAACATAAATTTCTATTGAAAAACCAGAACAGAAATCAAGCCTTAGCAGGCTCATCATCATCTTCAATGTCCCAGCTCAAGTCTTCATCATCTTCAGCAGTACTAAGGCGCTTGCGCAAATCAACTTGACTTGTGCTACCACTTTGACTCACTTTCTTTTCATCAACACTGCTAAGATCCTCAATTTCATCCCAGCCAAGATCTTCCTCCTCCTCATCCTCCTCCACATTTGCTGACTTCTGACTTTCAACCACTGAAGACTCATTATTCTTCCTAGTAGATTTTCCATCTCCACCCTCCATTTCCTTCACCACCTTCCCATCAGATTCAGCCGCAGAATCACTCTTGCTCGCACCATCACCACCGACTAGTGACTTTGATGCTTTGTCCACACCAGCCTCCTCCGTAGCTACCTTACACCCACCACCCATCTCATTACCAGCTTCCGATTTCTCATCTCGCAATTCCCGAACAGACTTCTCCATCTCCTTGCCAACTTCCTTGCTTTGCAAGAAACTATCTTTCCCTTCCACTTTAGTCTCCTCCTCCCCTGAATGCTGCACCTCTTCCGCACTCATTCTCTTTGCCTCACCCTCATTGTTAGCACTACCAGAGCCACCAATTTGCAACTGGGTATCCACCTTCTTCTCCACACTTTCACCACCAACCTCAGGTTTACCTCCACCTTCATAAGCCTTCTCATCCCCATCATCAACATCTTCTTCAAAATCCCAACTCAACTCCTCCTCTTCCCTCGACATTCGCCTCACGAGCCTAGCCCTCACATCCTCAGCTTTCTTCAGCCTATAAACCTTATAGTAATACCTAAACCAGAAACTTTCATGATCAACAACATTCGGAACAACCCTTTTGTAAACACTCTCCATAGCTTCATTCTCCCTAAACAAACCCTCAATTTCATCTCCTTTCCCATCCAACGAAAACCCCGATTTCCATTTCTCAAACTCGCCCAAATCCTCAGGAGCCTCACTGTAAGTGTTCACATCACCCTGAATAGCACGAACCTGAGCATCAAACCTGCTATACCCCTTCGAAGAACCCGACCCCTTTTCACCCTTCTCGCCACCCTGCTTGCGGTGGCTGCTGCTTCCGCCGTTATCGGAATCGGAATCGAGGTTGACGGCGAGGATGGCGTCTTTGCCGTGAGATATGATCTGAGCCGTGCCTTTGATGACGGTGTTGCCGAATTCGTCGATGACGTGGCCGACGGAGCCTTGTGCGACCTCGATCTCGGTCTTCAATCCGGTGCTGAATTCTTGCAGATCGCGACGGTAGGTTTCGATTATGGATTCGGATTTGGCTGTTAGGGTTTTGATGAGGCCGCCGAAGTTCCAAGTGTCGCCGCCGGTGTTGTTGCCGGAATCGGAATCGGAATCTGGGTCCGCATTGTTGGATTCGGATTCGGGTTTTGGAGGATCTGGGTCGTCTGAGAAAACGGAATTGAAGAAATTCATGAGGTGAAGAAAAGAGAGATCGGAATCGGAGTGATTAGTAAGTAACAAGTACAATCAATGTCACCTTAGATTTCAAGTTTATAGGCTTATGGATATATCTTGTAAAAAAGGAAACACCAACACAAGATTAAAAAAACATAAATAAGTGGTTGCTTGATTTTTTGTTTTCAAATGTAATTTTTAAAACCAACAAAAAAAAAAAACTGTTTCATCCTAATTTTTAAAATAAAAAAAAATTGGTTTTGAACTTTTGTGATTTTATGTTTTAGTTTCAAGAACATATAACTTACCCGAGGCAGTCGCCACCACTGCCACTACCACCAGAGGCATCGCTACCACGACCACCCACCACCACAGTCATCGGCCTCTCTCAACGCAAGGAGTAGAAATAGTTCAGGCCAAACTTTTTTTATAGTTTGAGTATGTTTTTTATTAGTTCATTAAGTTTTTTTTGTGTCTATTAAATTGTGAGAATTGTTCTCGCAATTCCGACCCGGATTTTAGGAATCGAACTCTAAGCTTAGGAGTTTAAACAACTATTTTTTACCATTGCGACCAGTACTGTTCGATGGATTTTTAAAAATTCTAGGTGTGAGGCTAAAATCTCTAGTGACGCAATTCTCATTCAATATGCCATGGGAGAAAAAGGTATAATGCTCCTTTTCTTGCATGAAAAGCAAAAAACATCATGCTCTTCCAAGGAACACCTATACTGATCTTGTAGTATAAAATTTAAATTTGCTTTGTTTAGTTATAATTCATTGTGCGGTTCCATTTTATTCGTAGCTTCTTCGATATAAACTCATTCACTTCACTTGTCATTTTTCATTGAATGAATAGAGACAAGAAACAAGTTTCTTAAAGCAGAGTGACTGAGATGCTCATATTCCAATCGTTAACTATTGGTCTTGCGTTCAGGTGTTGGTTTCCATACCACGATGCTTTACAGATTCATTCTTGATTTAAGTTTATGGTAATCGTAAGTGTAACCTTTTACAGGTTTCTGGCTCTCAATCCTGAAAACCAGTCTATAGATTCAGAATGCAGAGAATGTAGCTACAATAATTTGAGAAGGTTGCTACTACCTTATTAATTTAAGAATAAGTGTCCAAGTCTAATATGAATAGTCTGAACCAGATCCAATTATCATAGGCTGGAGCTACTGCATTAATATTCCATTTCCTATTCTATTGTTTCTGCTATGATTGCTTAATGATGTAATTTTGGAAGAGTCAGAAAAATTATATAGCATTTACTTGCTCTCTAAACTTGTGAGCAATCAAACATTGGATTCGAGATATTGAGCTAAGGTTTAACTATAATTATGGCTTTATGTGCCTGTACGTATACTGTTTAAGATCAATTTTATAGATAACCACAATGTGTTACATGCACATTCAGTCAAAAATATGACTTGAAACGGTCAAAATCATCTAACAACAACTGAGCTGAAAAGAAAAAATGTACAAGATCTATCAAGATATTAAAAAAATAATCAAATTCATAGATATCATTTTCAATGACAGTTAAATTTGGACGAGGTTCATCCATCCAGCAACCAGTCACTGATGCAAATGATACCATCATCCACAACCAATGCCAAGGAACATTCTTATTCAACCCAAAATCCCAGAAGATAGGAAAAAACAGAAAACACATCTAATATTCCTTTGACTCTGGCCTCTGGAGTCCCTTTGAACAATGGCTCTTGTTCTTCAATATCCAGCTGCAAAAAGCCTCTGTATTATTATGTTACTTCAATACTTCATTTCCCTGGTATCAGTTTCAACGAAGTCTTATCAAACTACTTTAGAAACCTTTTTCCTCTTGACAAATTCTCAATTATGTCTTTCAAAGGAGCAAAACAAAAATAAAAAAAAGGATATTTTGGTAGTTATTATACCTTTTCTTGTTTTAATTTCTTCCATCCCTTTCTAATTAAAACTCTCATTTATTTTCTTTTATTAAACTTCTAGGCTTCCCAATCACAACCAATGATGTTGATTAGATAGAGCTAGCCACCCCTCCTCCCTCATCATCCCCTGAATTTGGATCCTCTCCGGTCAACTTATCTTGATTCTCTCCATTTGATATCTGAGCGTCAATTTTATATTAACCGTCCGCTAGATATAAAACCAACGGCTCAAATCATGAATGGAGAAAGAAAAAAAGAGAAGTTGACCGGAGAGGATCCGCCCATTCATTCTTCCAAAGAATGAGTGTTTGGACGGTAGAGATCATAAGGTGCCCAAAGATGATCAACAGTGCATGGCCTCCTTGAATCCAACCTCAACCAAGGCTTTCCTTTTCCACTCCAATGCAGCAAACTAATAGGCCCAGGATGCAAGCTCCTGCATTTTCCTTCAAGGTTGTCCCCTCCAAGCCCATGCTGGTTCCACCTATGATCCACACTCTTCAACTCCCCAGCCAGAACCAGAAGAAAAGGAGGCAGAGACCCCAAATGGTAAATCCTCTTCTGCTTCTGCACTGCCATCCACTCCTCCACCCTCTGCGTGTACCTCCCCTCCCTCCACTTCTCCACATCCATCACCATCACCCCCGTGTTGAAATAGCACGGTTTCCGCCCCTCAAACGTGCGAGACAGCTCGGGATCAGACCAGAATAAATCCGTGAAATACTCGGTGAAGTTCGCGTGGCAATACTCCGGCGCAGCCATCACCTTCCCTTGCAAGTCCACCTCCCATAGCTTCGCGATGTCATCGACCATGACAATGTCAGAGTCAAGGTATATAACGCGCTTCACGTAAGCAGGGAGCATGTCTGAGAGGTAGATTCGCGCGTAGTTTAGAGGCTGGTCCAGCGCCTGGCGAATGGACTTGGAGATTTTCCCGCGTACTCGATTCGATTCAAAGCGGTAGATTTTGAATTTGAGATATGGGAATGTTGATCTTATGCTGAGGAATACCTGAGGTTCAAACCTGCTTCAGAATTCAATTCTCAACGTGAGTACTTTATAAAAGAATAACTTAAAAAGAAATAAGAAGTCTCACATTGGATGATGAGAAAGAAAGTGTTGAACCTTGACCAAAGGAAGTGGAACTCAACATTTTCCGGGCATGTGGAATGCTGCAGGATGGAGAGGACAGCAGCCATGGTTCCTCTAAGGTAGTTTGAATCCAATGTCATGGAAATGTGGATGCTTTCCTTGGTGCATGTTTCTCCGTTGCGAAAGGCAGGGGCTTCACGGAAGATGGGGACGTCCGGGATAGGCTTGCGGACGACGTCAAGGTGGACACCGGTGGCAGTGGTGGCGGCAGCAGCAGCAGCATGGTGGTGGTTGGTGAGGAACAGGAGGAAAGACAGGAGGCCGAGGAATGGGGAGGAAGTGGAATAATAAGGTTGTTGTGGTGGGAATCCAAAGGCCATCCTGTCCTGTCCCTTTTTATGTTGAGGGGTGAATGTTTCTCAATCAGCCAAGGGAGGTGAAAGAGTTGGAGCCATGCTGGTTGGGGAACTTTTTTGGAGGGAGGTTAGGGTCTTAGGGATAGTTTGTTTTTTCTTACAGGTAAATGGAGGTTGGTGGGATTGTAGGGAAGAGAACAATCCTCGGAGGAAGTAACATAAAAACAGGCTTTTTCTTTTTCTATCTACCATGGTTACCATATTTGTTGTGATTTGGCAATGTTACAAAATCTTAGTACACAGAATGAAAGGATCTCTTTACTTATGTTTTTTTAAGAGATTTTCTATATCTTCCATAAGTTTTTGCCTAAATAAGGAGAAAAAAGGCTAATTATTAGTTTCCTTGCCGAGAGCATGTGTTTGCCTTTCATGTTTTGGTCTGTCATGTGTGAATGATAGTTATTTTATCATTGTTTCCGTTCATTTTGATTTTGGTAGAAAAAATTTATTTAAAAAATAATCATCAATGAATTAAAATATAGATTTTGTTTTCAATCAAAATCGTGTTTTAATTTGGTTAATGATTGGTACAAATACGAGGTTAGGGATATTGTAGTAGACCATCTATTGAGCTAAACATGGTATATACTTATATGCCTTCAGAGTGTATTTGTGAGATTTTATGGAATGAGATGGGAAGGACTTTGAGCAGAAGAGGAACAGAAGGCAAGAGAGGAGGAAGGGGGTAAGTCCTTCCTTTGTTGAGTTCCAAATTCCTCAAAACCCCTCAATTTTGGGGAACTAAAAATTGTAATTACGAGGGTTTTGGAGGGTTTTTAAAAATACACCAAACCTTCCCCCCTTCTTAAAATCTCTAGAACAAGAGAAATATTTCTCATAAAACTCCCTCTTCCCTTCCCTCTCATCCAAAACTCAACTCAAAAACACACCCTTAAAAAAACAGAAGGCTTGACAGAAATCCAAATAAAACCTAACTACCAAGTAAAATGACAACAGTACAAAGTATTTGGTATCAAAGAAAAACAAATGTTTGTGTTTAGCAAGGTCATCAGCGACTGGATTATTCTCAGAAAACATGTTTAAATTGGTAGGTATTAAGACAATTGTTATGTGATGTTTGATGAATGAAAAGGACAAGAATGAGACGAAAAACATTTAAGATTATGGTAGGAGACAGCAAAACTGAAGTTTTTGTACTTAGATGATATTTATGGCCGGTGAAGCGGTGATACAATATTAAACATTATGAAGCAGTCTTAACCATTTTGAACATCTAGTTAAGAAAAAGTATACTTTACAGCGATAGCAAATCCCAGCAATAAAATTGCGTAAAACTTGACAGTTAATCATAGTTCGTCTTTTGGAGTATCTTGATAACAGTGTTCATCCCAGTAGTAGGGGAATTTCAATCTAGCTGCAATGTGAGGCATGGACCAGTCATCATATATAAACCTGATCAGTGACCAAAAACATTCGTAATGAGTAGCTAGAAAGCCATGGGAAAAAGGATATAAACCATGAAAAGAAATAAAGATATTTGTGTGTAGAACAGAAGAGATGCATTCTGATTCTAGCACAAAAATATTAAGACAAACTATGAAATTTGGGGTTGAGCCACTGAGTAACAGTCGTCTCTCACCAGACTCATAACCATCATTATACCTATATGGTATATTGCAATTCTATGACAGCATCTTATACATCTTCAAACTAAGCATCTTCTATTGCAATTGTTATGTTATATTTGATGAATGAAAAAGAACCTAAACATATGGAATTCTTATACATCTTCAAACTAAGCATCTTCTTTTGCTTGACTACAGAACAGAGAACAGGTTACTCAATGACAATGGAATATGGGCAAAAGAACGCAATACAATGCATCCTACCATCTACTAAGACTGTTGGAAACAAGGAAGCATTTGTAATAAATAAAATAATGGGAATAAAGAGCTTCAGCAGTTTGCCATAGTGTGAAGAGCCAGAAAAGAGTTACCACTATCACCTTAATTACTAGTTTAGTACAAAACCTGAAGAGGATGGGAATAGATGTCACATACACTTTAACTGGCGGACGGGATATTATAACAAGAACTTGTAAATCCTCATGCTCATTGGTGTTCCAAAGCTGCAATACAGATTCTCCATAATTACCGAAAATTCACAGGAGCTAGAAAACCTTGAATAAACAATAAATATTACCCAAGAACAGAGAGTAGATATGTTAACTTATCTAAAGAAATATGTTTGTCATTCATTAGCTTACGCTCTCTGAAATGTCTACATATTTTATTGGGCATGAATTACCTTCTATGTTCTCAACGATCTTAGGATATTCTGCTTTTCATCAAGGGTTAGAGACATAGAGCAGAGTATAAGATGCGGAGATGGAACTAGGAAGTTCCTAACAAGGCCCTGAGAGTTACTATACTTGACCAACACAAACAATGAAATGTTGTAGTCCTTCTATCAGATCACATGATACAGTTTATAATTGACAAGGTGATGAGGGAAACTCTACCTGTCAGCCTGTAAAATTTTAACTTGGTCTTCCAGCAAAACATAATGACTTGCATTATAATATAACCTGTCTTTATCAAGTTATCATTCCCTTTGGTTACTTAGCAGCAGTGTGTATACATTACTTATAGCTATACATGCCAGCCAGGATATCCAAATTTCATGCACATGCGCATGTGTTTTGATATTTTAATAAATAAAAACATATAATAACATACTCAATACTGATGTTAAAAATAATGTCTACTTTTTTTTGAGATCAGCACGCAAGACATAAAAAAGTTGGCACTTGACATTCTAAAGTGCTACTTTGCTAATAATGTTCTGAGGGCTGAGGCACACCACATGCATCAAAGGGTGCACCTTAAGCAAATAAATTGCAATTAAGAAATTATTTATTTACAGGATTAGGTCATAAGATATAATTATCTATTAATTTCCAAAACCAAACTAAGCTGGAGAAATATCACAGTACATATTAGATGGTTTACCTGATGAGCATCATTAAGCGGAATATGAAATGTGCTATTTGGAAAGACAAAATGCTCCTGTGGCTGTCCAGGGCATTTTCCATGTGAATTTGATGCAAGATAAAGAGTTCCACTTCCTTTGAGAACAATAAAAACTTCTTCACAGGAATGCCTGTGAATTGGGGTGCGTGTTCCGGGTGAAAATGTTTGAAGCCATACTTCAACCTGCTCCAAGACCTTAAAATGAGCCGTTTGGGCATTGAAGTAAAAGGCCACTTTTTTACTAGAAAAAATATGAATTCAACATTAAACCTTTTGTTACAGGAAACAAAAGGCAAACCCATCAATTAAATTTCTTTACATTTACTAATTGAAACCTACCATGCAAGACAATTCAATTAATATGAATCTTTTAGGCAGTGATTGCCATATGCTATTTTGAGTCAAATAACATTATGAATGCTAAGAAAGATTAAGTTGGATACCTCTTTCAAGCCATGCAAGATTGAGCCTGCAACAGTTATGTGAGAGAGACCTGGCCTGCCATAGTTATCCTGAGGAATCTCACTGATATTTCTCACCAGTGGCAACTCTGCATATTGTTCATTCAGAAAACTAAGAAAAAACTAAGAATCAAGCTACCAAAAGAAAATGCATCAACAGTAGCATTATATAACCTTTGACAAAACAATTTCAACAACAACAAAAAAAACATGCGAATCATAGATAGATTGAGATAAATGCTCAATATAGCAAGCAGAAATTCGTGATGATGCGAAGGAAGACCAATCATCGAACACATGATGTGCAAAGCCGAAGATCAACGAAGGATGTGAAGAACAAAACAACTCGGAATCTTAAAGCAAGTAACTAACCAGTGATAGAGCATGGAGAAGAAGAAGCAAGAGCTATGGCAGAAAATGAGATGAACAGCATCAGTTTCACACAAGAACATTCTAGTACCATCTTCTAGCAACTACAGTTTCTCCAGGAAACGATGTCGCGAATGTTCACCACTTCACCTAAGGGCGTGTTTGGTTTAGTAGATGCTTTGTCTACACTCTACATTCGATTAAGAGAAGAAAATCAAGAAATAGACTAGGTGTAGCATATTATAAATAACATGGATTGATGTTAATTGTTTTTTTTTTAACGTATGTTAATTGTAAAATTATGACTTATGAGTGCACTAATTTTTAGCATGGTCTATCATATAATGTCTTTTTTTTTTGTATCTTGTTAGAGAAAATGATTGGATAAGATAAGAAGAGAAAAAAAATATTCTTTGTTTGGTTTATTTGGTTTATGAAAGGGCAACCAAGATTTTAAAATATATTGTTTATTGTTGATTAAGAATGGGGCATAGGTCAAAACTTAAGAGTTTTTTCTCAATTTATTTTCATAAGAAACATATTGTAAATAACACGCATTAAATGTTATCAATAAAATATGTTTTGTTCCATCCAAATTTTGGGAATTTGGCTAAGTGTGAGATACAAAGCCTAGCTCCAAGAATCAGGTAATGAGTGAACATAGTTTTACCTTCATTATCTAGGGTATTTAGGGTTGTTTTCTGGGTTCCAATTGCTTTGAGGTTATATAGTGATTTATGATCCACTTAGTAACTTCATGATTATTTTAATGACAAATTTGATGAATGGCTTAATAGTCATGAAGGTTACATGCAACTACTTAAGGTGGGTACTTAGGCCCCGGAGCGCTTATTCATAAGCTATTTAAAAAAAATATTGAAATAAATCGAAAATAAGTTATATATAAGCATAAGCTCTTTTTCATAAGTTGTCATGAGTAGCTTATGAAAATAAGCTCAAAACAGCTTATGACGCCATAAGCTGTTTTCATAAACTCTCTCAAACATTGACATAAGAGCTTATGCCACATAAGCTCAAATAAGCTCTTCCAAACGAGATTCTCAAAGTCCATTTTCCTAAGGATTGGGTTTGATGCTTCTAAACTCGAAGGATATATAACTGCCAAGTCCCAACCAAGCATTTAACTTAATGGACTTGAAGTGCAGCTCTTCCTTTCGACAAGGTTCGGGGCTTCCAAACTCAAAGGGCACACAACTCCTAGGTCATATGTGTTTAGTTTAATGGACTTGAAGACGGAAGTGAAGCACTTCCTTCAGAACAAGTTTGAGGCTTTTAAATTTAGAGAGCACATGTTTCGCAGGTGAATTTGTTTTTAAAATGATCTACCATACAATTGCCCTTAAGTAAATATACTTTAACGACTCTAACTTTTAGGTGAATTATGCATTGAAAAATCAGCATGAAGGAATGTAACATGATTTGGTAAGTTAAAAAATGCATTTTAAATATTAAGTCCATGTAATGTCTAAAATTGCAATAAAAGTTCAATCTCTTTTTTTTTCCCTTCAAACTCCATGCCTCCATAATCATTAAATCTTTTAGCTCTGCTATCCCACTTCAACCATATTTTCAAAACAACCTTTATTCGGCTACCATAATCTCCATTGTGAAAACCCAACCATACCACACTGTAAGATCAAGTTTTGATCTAGTAGTACAACTCTATGTTTTGATGATTACAAGTTAACCTTTTGATATGAACAATTGTGGTACTCTAACGTGTTTTTCTGAGTGTGCTATTTACAGGCTCTGACCTCAACTCAATCTCACACAAATCAGAAGCACTGTGTATAAAGAGCAACCCAAGCAACGCTTTCGCATTCACCATGTTCAGTATGAACAGTGGAAAAGCTTCAGAAGTTCTGAAGTTATACAAACTCTGATGTGGACTCAGTCACTAGGAGCTCTGAAGATGCAGAAAGTCTGATAACCAAGAAACACTGAAGGCTCAGATATTCTGATGGTGTAGAAGACTCTGAAGATCCAGAAGCTGATTAGTGAAATTCTGTTGTCCAGAAGCAAGATACTCTGAAGACCATGTTCTTCCCTCTGAGTTCAGAATCAGAAGAAACAATGGTCAGAGGATCTGGGCTTTCCCTCTGACTCTGATCAACCGGCTTCACAAGTTCCAATATGAAGCATCCCCTGATCAGAAGTCTCCTAGGTTTAAAGGTCAAGTCGCTATCCAAGTACAAAAGCAACTGTACCTTCCTGACGACCTACCTAACAGTCTCAGACACAGCAGAAGCTGGATTTTCCAGAACTGCCCTCCAACGGTAGCATTTCCCATGCAACGCTCAACCCTAATCCTTGGAGTATATAAAGAGGCTGAAGACTGAAAGAAACGGCTAGAAGCATTCACATAAGCGCAAGACAAACTTAAATTCTTCTAAGCTTTCTTTCATCTGAAATTCATTGAGTTTACTATTAGCTTTTTAGAAGCAAATCTCTTGTAAACAATTCTTTGATAAACAGTTTGTTTAGTTCCTTTAGGAGATCAAGGCTGATCGGATCCTAGAGAAGACTAAGAGAGTGAATCTTAGTGTGAGCTAAGTCAGTGTAATTGTTAGTCACTTGTAGGTTTCAAGTGCAGTTGTAACTCTTACCTGATTAGTGGATTGCCTTCATTCTAAGAAGGAAGAAATCACCTTAACGGGTGGACTGGAGTAGCTTGAGTGATTTATCAAGTGAACCAGGATAAAATCCTTGTGTGCTTTTCTATCTCTTATCTTTAGCACTTAAGTTCTCGAAAGATTTGTCAAAATCTTTAAGGTGGAAGTTTTATACTGAAAACGTTATTCAAACCCCCCCTTTCTACTGTTTTTCATACCTTCAATTGGTATCAGAGCCAGGTTCTGATTACCACACCTAACAGTGTTCAGTGATCCGGGCCGGTGTGAAAAACAATGGCTGCCACCAACAGTGAAACTCAAAGAGATGGTTACAATGCAAAGCCTCCTATGTTCGACGGTCAAAGGTTCGAATATTGGAAAAATAGACTGGAAAGTTTCTTTCTGGGTTTCGATGCAGATCTCTAGGATATTATTGTGGATGGCTACGAGCGTCCAGTTGATGCAGATGGCAAGAAGATCCCAATGTCAGAGATGACTGCAGATCAAAAGAAGCTGTACTCACAACATCACAAAGCAAGAGCAATTCTTCTAAGTGCTATTTCCTATGAAGAGTACCAGAAGATTACAGATCGTGAGTTTGCGAAAGGCATTTTCGAATCTCTGAAGATGTCTCATGAAGGAAACAAGAAAGTCAAAGAGTCAAAGGCATTGTCTTTGATCCAAAAGTATGAATCCTTCATCATGGAGCCAAATGAGTCCATTGAAGAAATGTTCTCCAGATTTCAGTTGCTTGTAGCTGGCATACGACCTCTCAACAAGAGCTACACAACAAAAGATCATGTCATAAGGGTCATCAGGTGTCTTCCTGAAAGTTGGATGCCTTTAGTGACTTCAATAGAGCTCACGAGAGACGTTGAGAATATGAGTTTAGAAGAACTCATCAGCATTTTGAAATGCCATGAGCTGAAGCGCTCAGAGATGCAAGATCTGAGGAAAAAGTCCATAGCCTTGAAATCTAAATCTGAAAAGGCTAAGGTTGAGAAGTCAAAAGCTCTTCAAGCTGAAGAAGAGGAATCTGAAGAAGCATCAGAAGATTCTGATGAAGATGAGCTGACTCTGATCTCCAAGAGACTCAATCGCATCTGGAAGCACAGGCAGAGCAAATACAAAGGCTCTGGAAAGGCAAAAGGAAATTCTGAATCCTCAGGTCAGAAGAAGTCCTCACTTAAGGAAGTCACATGCTTTGAGTGCAAAGAATCAGGGCACTACAAAAGTGACTGTCCAAAGTTGAAGAAGGACAAGAAGCCAAAGAAGCACTTCAAGACAAAGAAGAGTCTGATGGTGACATGTGATGAATCAGAGTCAGAGAATGTTGACTCTGATGGTGAAGTCCAAGGACTCATGGCTATTGTCAAAGACAAGGAAGCAGAGTCAAAGGGAGTTGTTGACTCTGACTCAGAATCAGAAGGAAATCCTAACTCGGACGATGAAAATGAGATATCCTTGATAGCTCCACTGAAACACCAATCATGGTATCTGGACAGTGGATGCTCGCGTCACATGACGGGAGAAAGGCGTATGTTCCGAGAGCTGAAACTTAAGCCTGGAGGCGAAGTTGGCTTTGGAGGAAATGAAAAGGGTAAAATTGTTGGTACTGGTACTATTTGTGTAGATAGTAGTCCATGCATTGATAATGTGTTATTGGTAGACGGCTTAACACATAACTTATTGTCTATAAGTCAATTAGCTGACAAGGGTTATGATGTTATATTCAATCAAAAGTCCTGCCGGGCTGTAAGTCAAATCGATGGCTCTGTTCTGTTTAACAGCAAGAGGAAGAACAACATTTATAAGATCAGATTATCTGAGTTGGAGGCTCAGAATGTGAAGTGCCTTCTGTCTGTTAATGAAGAGCAGTGGGTATGGCATAGACGGTTAGGGCATGCCAGTATGAGAAAGATTTCTCAGCTGAGCAAGCTAAACCTTGTCAGGGGCTTACCCAATCTGAAGTTCGCTTCAGACGCTCTTTGTGAAGCATGTCAGAAAGGAAAATTCACAAAAGTCCCTTTCAAGGCAAAGAATGTTGTCTCAACCTCAAGGCCGTTAGAACTTCTGCATATCGACCTTTTTGGACCAGTGAAAACTGAGTCTATAGGTGGCAAGAGATATGGGATGGTTATCGTTGATGACTATAGCCGCTGGACATGGGTAAAGTTTCTAACCCGCAAGGATGAGTCTCAGGCTGTGTTCTCTACCTTCATTGCTCAAGTGCAAAACGAGAAGGCTTGTAGGATTGTGCGTGTCAGAAGTGACCATGGTGGAGAGTTTGAGAATGACAAATTTGAGAGTCTGTTTGATTCCTATGGAATTGCACATGATTTCTCTTGTCCCAGAACTCCTCAACAAAATGGTATTGTTGAGAGGAAGAACAGAACTCTTCAGGAGATGGCTAGAACCATGCTCCAAGAAACTGGCATGGCTAAGCACTTTTGGGCAGAGGCAGTAAATACAGCATGTTACATTCAGAACAGAATCTCTGTGAGACCAATTCTGAATAAGACTCCTTATGAATTGTGGAAGAACATAAAACCCAACATTTCTTATTTTCATCCTTTTGGCTGTGTTTGTTATGTTCTCAATACTAAGGATAGATTGCATAAATTTGATGCTAAGTCTTCTAAGTGTCTATTACTCGGTTACTCTGAGAGATCTAAAGGTTTTAGATTTTATAATACTGATGCTAAGACTATTGAAGAATCTATTCATGTTAGATTTGACGATAAGCTTGACTCTGACCAGTCAAAGCTAGTTGAAAAGTTTGCAGATTTAAGCATTAATGTTTCTGACAAAGGCAAAGCTCCAGAGGAAGTTGAGCCAGAGGAAGATGAACCAGAGGAAGAAGCTGGTCCCTCTAACTCACAAACTCTGAAGAAGAGCAGAATCACTGCAGCTCACCCTAAGGAATTGATTTTGGGCAACAAAGACGAACCAGTCAGAACCAGATCTGCCTTCAGACCCTCTGAAGAGACCTTGCTCAGTCTGAAAGGATTGGTGTCCTTAATTGAACCCAAGTCCATAGATGAAGCTCTTCAGGACAAGGATTGGATTCTGGCAATGGAAGAAGAATTGAATCAATTCTCCAAGAACGATGTTTGGAGCTTAGTGAAGAAGCCTGAGAGTGTCCATGTTATTGGAACGAAATGGGTATTCAGAAACAAGCTGAATGAGAAAGGAGATGTAGTCAGAAACAAGGCAAGGCTAGTTGCTCAAGGCTACAGCCAGCAGGAAGGAATAGACTACACTGAAACATTTGCTCCAGTAGCAAGACTGGAGGCAATCAGACTGTTGATCTCTTTCTCAGTAAATCACAACATAGTTCTACATCAGATGGACGTGAAGAGTGCCTTCCTAAATGGTTATATTTCAGAGGAAGTCTATGTTCATCAACCCCCAGGTTTTGAAGATGAGAAGAAACCAGACCATGTGTTCAAATTGAAGAAATCACTCTACGGTCTGAAGCAAGCTCCCAGAGCATGGTATGAGAGACTTAACTCATTCCTTCTGGAGAATGAGTTTGTAAGGGGTAAAGTAGATACAACTCTTTTTTGCAAGACTTATAAAGATGATATCTTAATTGTGCAAATTTATGTTGATGATATTATATTTGGTTCTGCTAATCAATCTCTATGCAAAGAATTTTCTGAGATGATGCAGGCTGAATTTGAGATGAGTATGATGGGAGAATTAAAGTACTTTATGGGAATACAAGTTGATCAAACACCAGAAGGAACATATATCCATCAGAGCAAGTACACTAAAGAACTTCTGAAGAAGTTCAATATGCTGGAATCTACAGTGGCCAAGACTCCAATGCATCCTACATGCATTCTGGAGAAAGAAGATAAAAGTGGTAAAGTATGTCAGAAGCTCTATCGTGGCATGATAGGTTCACTTCTATACTTAACTGCATCTAGGCCAGACATACTATTTAGTGTTCATTTATGTGCTCGTTTCCAATCAGATCAAAGGGAAACCCACTTAACTGCTGTTAAGAGGATCCTAAGGTATCTGAAAGGCACCACTAACCTTGGCTTGATGTATAAGAAAACATCAGAGTATAAGCTTTCAGGTTACTGTGATGCTGATTATGCTGGAGATAGAACAGAGAGAAAAAGTACTTCTGGAAATTGTCAATTTCTGGGAAGCAATCTAGTCTCATGGGCAAGCAAGAGGCAATCAACCATTGCACTATCAACTGCAGAGGCAGAATATATCTCAGCAGCAATATGCAGCACTCAGATGCTCTGGATGAAACATCAGCTGGAGGATTATCAGATCCTTGAGAGCAATATCCCAATCTATTGTGATAACACTGCTGCAATCTCATTGAGTAAGAATCCTATCTTGCATTCAAGGGCAAAGCACATTGAGGTAAAGTATCACTTTATTAGAGATTATGTACAGAAGGGCGTACTTCTTCTGAAGTTTGTTGATACTGACCATCAATGGGCAGATATCTTTACAAAGCCCTTAGCAGAGGATAGATTTAATTTTATTCTGAAAAATCTGAACATGGACTTTTGTCCAGAGTGAAGATGGATCAGAACCTCTGACTATGATACTTCTTGATCAGAAGATGTCTAGTCCAGAAGGTAACTCAATCAGAGTGTGAGTACCCACTGGTACTGACTCTGAAGCTGAGACAGCATCACGTGTGTCAGTATTTCTGATGCATAGTTCCTTGTGCCCGTGTGACAGTCTGTTATGATTGCGTGTAGATGTGCTTCTCTCCTGTGTGTGATTTGTGTATTTACTGTTACTATCTATCTTTAATTTTCAACCGTTGATCTTAAATTGCTTTTTGAATCAACAACGGTTATTTGTCAAAACCCACTATACACACACGATCTCTTTCACTTTCGGTTTTTACTCTCTCTCTCTCTGCTTTTCAAAACCGCTTATCCTCGATTTCTCTCTCGATCTCTCTTCATCTTTCAACCTTCATCTTCTACCTCAAACCTTCAACCGCTTCAAAAATGGTGAGTCAAACCAGAAGAGCTACTGCTGATGCAACCCAGTTCCCTCACATGGTAGTTGGTCTAGCAACGAGTCAAAGGGGCCCTGAGAATCCGACACAAGATCAAGGTCAAGCTCAAGAGCAGATTATTCCAATTGCAGAACGGGGCTGTGCCGTTCACTGCGTATATGCTCCTGAGGAACTTCAAGTCCTGGCAGAATGGAGATTCGACCTCGACAACCTGGCTACAAATGGGTATGATCTTCGTCCTGAAGTCCAAGTTCAAGGTTGGGGAAATTACTTCAACAGACTTCGAGGACCGGTGTATGATAAACTGATCAAGGAATTCTGGAAGCACGCCGACTGCGATGATACTCAGGTGGTATCTCACATTCTTGGAAGAAAGATCATCATCACAGAGAAGTCTTTCGTGAATTTGCTGGGTGCAGACACTGCTTTTGGGTATCGTTTCCAATTCACGGAATCGAAGCTGAAACCCAAGACGAAGGATGAGATCAACAAGGCCCTGTACACCACTTACAAACCGGGCAAGACGAATTACAAGGTGATGGACCTTCATCCCAAGCTCAGGATCTGGCACAAAATTTTGCTCCACTGCATAAACCAGAGACCAAAGGGCAGTTCCCCAGACTACATCAACTTCAACCAGAAGGTGATGTTGTTCTTCATCCAAGACCAGAAGAAGATCTGCCTTCCCTACTTCCTGTTCTCCTACTTGAAGGAATGTATCCGGAAGTCTCGTACCACTGCCTCCATCAAGTCAGCGATCAAGTATATTCCCTTCGGGAGACTTTTGTCTGATCTCTTCATTGAGAGTGACCTCATTCAAGATCTGATAAATGCTGGATGCACAGAGGATCTGACCACCATTGTTAGTGATGTCTTCACGGCAAATTCTCTAAAGAAGATGAGCCTAATCAAGAAGAAGATTGCTCCTGCCCATGAAGACACATCTTCTGAGATCAGAAGTAGAAGAATGTCTCTGAATGACTACCCTCTGTGGACACAGGCAGACAATCCTGACGCCATTAGGTGCTATGTTGAAGACCTAAGGGCTCAAGGATTCGAAATTGATCTCGATGACTTCTTCAGCAGACTGCCGCCAGCTCCAGAGTTTCCTTCTCCGCCCAAGAAGAAAGTTCAGAGGAAGATGATCCTAGAAGAATCTTCTGAGGAATCAGATGTCCCTCTGATCAAAAAGAAGAAGGCTGGTCAACTCAAGAGAAAGCAAGATGAAACCAGCAAGCCTGATGATGGTGATGATGGTGATAATGAGGATGGTCCTCCTAAGAAGAAGAAGAAGCAGGTCAGAATCGTGGTGAAGCCTACTCGGGTGGAACCAGCTGCTGAAGTGATCAGAAGGACTGAACCTCCTGCCAGAGTGACAAGATCATCAGCACATTCAAGTAAGTCTGCAATTGCTTCTGATGATGATTAGAATTTATTTGATGCACTCCCCATTTCAGCCCTGCTCAAACACTCCTCAAATCCCCTCACTCCTATTCCTGAATCCCAACCAGCTGCACAAACCACCTCTCCACCACATTCCCCAAGGTCTTCGTTCTTTCAACCTTCCCCTACTGAAGCACCTCTCTGGAATTTGCTCCAGAACCAACCCTCTAGGTCAGAAGAACCAACCTCTCCCATTACCATTCCGTACAACCCATTAACTTCTGAACCCATCATTCATGAACAACCAGAGCCTACCCAAACAGAACCTGGACCCAGAACCTCTGATCACTCTGTCCCAAGAGCATCAGAACGACTGGCTCTCAAACCTACGGATACAGACTCTTCCACAGCCTTTACACCTGTATCCTTCCCAACCAATGTTGCTGACTTTTCTCCCTCCAATAACTCTGAATCCATTAGAAAATTCATGGAGGTCAGAAAAGAAAAGGTGTCTACCTTAGAAGAGTATTATCTCACTTGTCCAAGCCCTAGGAGATATCCTGGCCCTAGACCTGACCGTCTAGTTGACCCAGATGAACCTATCTTGGCCAATCTTTTATAAGAGGCAGACCCTTTGGCTCAACAAGCTCACCCTGCCCCTGACCAACAAGAGCCTATTCAACCAGAACCTGAACCAGAACAATCTGTGTCTAACCAGTCCTCGGTTAGATCACCTCATCCTCTGGTTGAAACTTCAGAACCTCACCTTGGAACCTCTGAACCCAATGCTCAAATGTTTAACATTGGCTCTCCACAAGGTGCCTCTGAAGCCCACAGCAGCAATCACCCAGCCTCTCCTGAAACCAACCTCTCCATAATTCCTTATACTCACCTCCGACCCACATCTCTCTCTGAGTGCATCAATATTTTCTATCATGCCTTGATGCTACGCAATGTGCACGGTCAGACTGACCTAAGTGAGAATGCTGAACGTGTGGCTGATGAGTGGAACAATCTGGGCACTTGGCTGGTGGCTCAAGTTCCAATTATGATGCAGCTCCTGCATGCAGAGGGAAGTCAGAGGATTGAGGCTGCAAAGCAAAGGTTTGCTCGAAGGGTGGCTCTTCATGAACAAGAACAGAGACATAAGCTTCTTGAAGCTATTGAAGAAGCCAAGAGAAAGAAAGCTCAAGCAGAAGAAGCTGCACGTCAAGCAGCAGCTCAAGCTGAACAAGCCAGATTAGAGGCAGAACGACTTGAGGCTGAGGCTGAAGCCCTTAGATGCCAAGCACTTGCACCAGTAGTGTTTACTCCTGCTGCTTCTGCTTCCATTCCAGCTCCTCAATCTGCTCAACATGTTCCTTCCGGTTCTACTCAGTCAAGCTCGTCCAGACTCGACCTCATGGAACAGCGTCTTGACACTCATGAATCCATGCTAATTGAAATGAAGCACATGATGATGGAACTTCTGCGTCGAACTGATAAACCCTAGTTTTAGGATCTCTTCGTTTTTCTTTTTCTTTAACGTTGTTTTATTTTTGTTAACTTCTGTTTCTTTTTATTTAATTATTCTACTTTGTTCGTTTGTGATTATCTATGCATATCTATATATATTTTTGTCACATGTGTTTGCAAATATCTTTTTATTCATAATATCTTTATGTTTACATCATACATTCTTTCCCTAAAGTCTAGAATGGAGGATCCCTCCGCATTCTTCTGCACTCCTGGCGCTGCTCTGACCTATCCTTCTCCAGACGCTCCAGTGCATGCTGGATGTTGTTGAGCCTGTTCTTTAGCTCATCCCTCTCCAGAATCTCTTCTGCAGTCTTGAGCTTCTCTTCCAAACTCTCTTTTTCTTCCAGCAGCTTGAGTTCAAGCCGGCTGAGTTCTTGCACCTCCTCCACGAAGGCAAGAAATTCCCCTAGGTCTCTCTTCAACTCTGGACGCAGGTCCTCCTCCAGCAGTGTCCGTGTCAGCTTCGAGATGGTCGTTGTACCCTCTGGATGCCTGATGTTCAGGAACAAGTCCTCCTCGAAGGCCTTCTTCCTCAGCTCTTCTAGTGCTACGATGTATGATGCCATTTTTTTTCTTACTGAAAATTGTTCGAGGTGTGAAGCTTACATTTCTCTCCAACACTTTATATAGGCTTCACTTTCTCTCTGAAAGTTAATGCTCCTACAGTTTCTCGAGGTTAAAGTTCTTGGTAACTGACCCTTCTCTTTACTCCCTTGACCGGTGGTAAACGTTCTTCTCTTGCATTAACTCTTCTATTTATTTCGCCTAACTCTGATTCTTGCATCGTTTTCATTTTCTTTAAACTTAGACCTTCTCTAAGGGGGAGTACCTTGTACTTCAAGCTAAGTTTTTCACACCCCAAGCTTTTTGCTTATGACAAAAAGGGGGAGTAGACCCAGTTTTTGATGTGTAAGATGTGTTAGTGTGATTTATTTTTCTTTTGGAGAATTTAAGAGTTCCACCTTCATGACCATAGATGTGTCACTGGGCAAATACAAGGAATACATTTCACTTCTTCTGAAGTGATTCTAAGTTGACTCTGATACCCAAGACTCTGATACCTTGTCCGTGACTCTGATTACTTATGCGCTCTGATTACTCGATTTTCATCTATGTCATAAGTTTTTCACTCTGAACTCTTATATCATTTAGCTCAGAATCTAGACTTTACTAACGTTTTCATCAAGTATTAGATTCAGGGGGAGCTAAGCTCAGAATCAAGCAGTGACTTGAATTCAGAATGAGCAAGATAAACTATTCACATCAGGATAAGTCTTATTCTATATCTCTAAACTCTGAGTGAATTCAGTTTAATGTTTAAGAATTGTTCATCAAAAATCTTAGTTTTGTCATCATCAAAAAGGGGGAGATTGTAAGATCAAGTTTTGATCTAGTAGTACAACTCTATGTTTTGATGATTACAAGTTAACCTTTTGATATGAACAATTGTGGTACTCTAACGTGTTTTTTCTGAGTGTGCTATTTACAGGCTCTGACCTCAACTCAATCTCACACAAATCAGAAGCACTGTGTATAAAGAGCAACCCAAGCAACGCTTTCGCATTCACCATGTTCAGTATGAACAGTGGAAAAGCTTCAGAAGTTCTGAAGTTATACAAACTCTGATGTGGACTCAGTCACTAGGAGCTCTGAAGATGCAGAAAGTCTGATAACCAAGAAACACTGAAGGCTCAGATATTCTGATGGTGTAGAAGACTCTGAAGATCCAGAAGCTGATTAGTGAAATTCTGTTGTCCAGAAGCAAGATACTCTGAAGACCATGTTCTTCCCTCTGAGTTCAGAATCAGAAGAAACAATGGTCAGAGGATCTGGGCTTTCCCTCTGACTCTGATCAACCGGCTTCACAAGTTCCAATATGAAGCATCCCCTGATCAGAAGTCTCCTAGGTTTAAAGGTCAAGTCGCTATCCAAGTACAAAAGCAACTGTACCTTCCTGACGACCTACCTAACAGTCTCAGACACAGCAGAAGCTGGATTTTCCAGAACTGCCCTCCAACGGTAGCATTTCCCATGCAACGCTCAACCCTAATCCTTGGAGTATATAAAGAGGCTGAAGACTGAAAGAAACGGCTAGAAGCATTCACATAAGCGCAAGACAAACTTAAATTCTTCTAAGCTTTCTTTCATCTGAAATTCATTGAGTTTACTATTAGCTTTTTAGAAGCAAATCTCTTGTAAACAATTCTTTGATAAACAGTTTGTTTAGTTCCTTTAGGAGATCAAGGCTGATCGGATCCTAGAGAAGACTAAGAGAGTGAATCTTAGTGTGAGCTAAGTCAGTGTAATTGTTAGTCACTTGTAGGTTTCAAGTGCAGTTGTAACTCTTACCTGATTAGTGGATTGCCTTCATTCTAAGAAGGAAGAAATCACATTAACGGGTGGACTGGAGTAGCTTGAGTGATTTATCAAGTGAACCAGGATAAAATCCTTGTGTGCTTTTCTATCTCTTATCTTTAGCACTTAAGTTCTCGAAAGATTTGTCAAAATCTTTAAGGTGGAAGTTTTATACTGAAAACGTTATTCAAACCCCCCCTTTCTACCGTTTTTCATACCTTCAATCCACACCACCACCCTCTCACAGGTGGAACCCTTGACATTGAACTCATAATCTAATGGAGAAGAAAACTCAACGCTCGATGAAGGCATCATAACAAACGGAACAATCATGTGACATAACAATTTATATATATATTTGAATACGATGAGGAAGATAGTTCCACCAGGGTTTACGAAGATGAATGACAATGAAGAAGCTAAATAGAAACAACCAAGCGATGGTGGAAACTGACGAGGTGGTGCAACGATGCTCAACAGTAGTGGGAGATCCGATATTTAACAATGATACAAAATTCCACAAGTACAAAATTTAGTGGTTAACAACAAAGTTAGCACAATCATTAACACTATCACCATCTTCAGTGGCACGATAGTACCTTACCTCCATTTCCACCATCGAAACACCACTTAAGAATATATCTAGATTAAGAATGGTAGAAAATTGGTAAAATAGGGTAATTAAGTAATTTACCATGTAGGATTACACTTATTACCTAATTTCTATACACTGACGGTGTAAATAATTTGTACACAATCATCAAATCACAACCCTTCATTTTGTTTCTTCATAATTAATTTTGAATTTAGTGATATTTAAAATAGGAAATGAAAGATGTGATTGAATGACCGTAAATATAAACTTTTGTATGAAACAATTTTGTCCTAGATAATAAAAAACTAAAAACAGAAAGGAAAAAATGTAAGGATATTATCGAATATTCCGTGGGTTAAAATTTAAAAAAACATATTCTTACAACATATTTTCTTTTAAAAGGGAATGGCACCAAAAGCAAAATGTATAGAATGACCATTTTACCCCGCCATCCATCGCGCCACATGAACTTGGCTTCTTCCGCACAATGCCGACATGATTCCGATTCCCAATAACAAATTTACACGCAAATTTCATTTCATAATTTTCTAATTACAAAATTAGCCATTGGTCAAACGCAACAGTGAAGAAATTAGCCATTTTAATTAATTATTATATTTTTATTAGCGTCTTCTTCTTCTGGTTTATTTTATAAAATCCAGATCAACGAGTCTCTGTCTGAAACTGTAGAGCGAGCCAGCGAACACAAGAGAAGCCGTGAATTCCAACGCTTCGGTTTTGGCGTGTGCCGAGTTTGCTGGTAGTTTCCGGCGAGTTTTCCCCCCATCTCCGCCGGAAAGTACTTTCTTCCCCGATTCAACAAACTCAATTTCACGATTCTACAACCTGATTCATTCATTTGTATCTCGATGTGAATTTCACGCCTCCGAACACAATGGCGGAATTCCTCACCGGCTTCGTGCTTCCTTCGCTGCTTCTAACAGGTATACGTTGCAATTTGTGTTTTCTCAGTGAGCTTCTCTGGTCGATTGGAATTGATTGCTTTTCCATTCATGAAATCTGATTATAGATTATATGCTAAGCTTACATTAATTCTTTCCATCCAGTGTAACTTGTTCATAATTTATTGATTGCTTAGATTTTTGGGTGAATTATGACAATAAGAGCTTGTCGCTTAAGCGCTTATTCATAAGCTAATTTGAGAAACTTATTGAAGTGAATTCAAAATATGTCATAGGTAAGCATAGACTCTTATTCGCAAGCTAATATGTACAACTTATGAAAATTAGCTCAGAACATCGTATAAGTATGCGTAAGCGCTTATGCTTTTAGATAAACTCAAATAAGCTCTTTGCCTTTATGCTTTTATCAAATTTAATCTATTGGTATTCAATTCGTCATCAAAACTAGATTGCATTTCATGATTCGGGACTGAAAAAAAATAAAACTTGCTACTTACTACTTAGAGTGAGTCATTGGTGATTGATATTGAAGTGAGAGTTAGTAATAGGCACTAGGCAGTAGCTATTTTTGAATACTCCTATGTATGTACACTGTGTAGTTTTACTTCTCAGAGCTTAAAATTTAAAAGGTCTTGTATTATGGAACTAGCTTTCTCATATTTTTTTGTTTCTGTTCCCTGTTTTAAAAGGTCTTGTATTATGGAAGTAGCTATTACTTAGTTGCTGGTTTCAAAGTTTTGTATAGTAAACTGTGAAAATGACTTTTTGAATAAAAAACGGTGTAAACAACATTTGTATTGAAAACAATCAAAACAACTTTATGTACACATTTGTGGATATGTAATTCATTGTTGAAGTATGTGCTCATTTTATATGCTCACTTTTTTGCAGCTTCTTTAATCAACTGGAGTTTGATCTCTCTTATTGATTTGATAGCCTTTCTTCTCATTCTGTATAATGTATCACAATTAGGTAAGCTGCTTTGTTCTTTCTGTTTGGAGGGTTATTATTTCTTAAAATATTTTGCTTGGAATATTAAATTATAATTTTTTGTTTATCAAAATGTGGAAATGACTTCCTTAGTCCTTACTATTAGATTTGTTCATAAAAGGGACCTCTTCCTTCTCTACCATGGGAATTCTACATAAAAAGGGGAGCACTTGCCCTCCTTTCTTTTTGGGCTCTTTGATTGCTGTATAGTCGACAGATCACATTTGTCATTTGTTGGGCAAACCTCTTTAGAAGTCCAGCATTTTCTTCTGTATGCTAATCTGTGAGGATGTAGTCCACCTGCAATTTTAAGAGGTTTTGAGTGGAAATCATAGAAAAGAAAGAATAAGGAACAACCAATTCTATCGTCGTGTCAATCAGTGAATAGCGCCCCCTTTGATTTTGTACGAAAACATAATGAGTTGGATTTGCTTCTGTTTGAAGGAGGACTTGGTAGGTTTCCTTATGAATGTTTATCTTTATATGTGCTTAGTTGTTAAAACTTGATCCTTGAGATGATAATTATGAAGACGCTATTCATATGGGTTGGTTTTTTATGATATTGTTATTTGAAACCTATGAATTCTGATCTAGTTATTCTATGAGTTTACTATACAAGAAAGCAATCTCAGTGTCACAGAAATGAGAATGTTACGATGGTTGATTGGATATACAACACAGGATAGGATTCAAATACAAATCGGGAGAACATGGCACCAGCTAGGAGGGTTGTCCAGATGGAGGGTAGTCCTATAACTAGGGTTAGAGGTAGACTAAGAAAAACTATAGATTAAACATTTATGAGAGATAAAGGGGTAAAAAGTATATTTAACTTTAGTACATGATGTAGCTTATGGTGTCACTTGATTCATATAGCCAACTCTTATTGGAAAGACTTGGTGGCTGTTGGACATTATACAAATGTATATGCAAGCTGTACATAAAAAAGAAACACCCAAAACTTAGAGAAATAACACCCAAGACTTAGGGATTGGAAGAGATCATAGTTGTGAACCTACTCTATTTAAGGAAACTGAACCGTCTAAAGGAATGGAAGGAAATAAAGAGCAAAATACAATCAACACTTGCACTAAAGCTGAAACATATATGTTATGTCTCTTAGAATTTGGGTTAGGCCTAACTCTTATCCAAAAGCTAGCTCAGAGGTGAGGATTGCAATACCCTTTATAAACATTTATTTGGCCATATCTCTAGTCAATGTGGGACCTTAACACTATGCATCCAGCGTATTACATATGCTTTCTATCCTAGGACTTGGTGAATATGTTTGTTGGTTGATGATTGAAACTAGTGTTATCAAATATCCGCTGTGGCGCTGCCATGGCGGAATCTCATGATGGGTTTTTGGCTTTCTGCCATGGCTGATGTCCCACCATAATCCGCCATCATTATTTGTCAAATATGGCGGTTTTTTGGCTCTCCGCCAGGGTCCACCATCCGCCATTACCCACATTGATTGAAACACACTGAAGAAGTTTTGATGATATCTTCTAGGTTCTTTTCTGAAATGAAATGATCCTTAATATGTTTAGTTTTCTTATGAGAGTTTGGATTGAAAGAGGTACAAAGCTGATTGTTTATTAAAAAAAGTTTTGTAGGACCTATCTAACTTGAAATATGTCTCGCGGCCACAAAAGTTCATGTTATGTGAGTCATAGCATGATATCCAGCCATTGAGCTTGACCTTATAACAACCAATTGCTTCTTGGTCTACCCTGTGAATAGATTCCCTCCAATAAGGAAACAAATGCTTGAAGTGGACCTCCTATCATTAGCATCTCCAGCCCCACCAATATAAATCCCAAAATGTAACCAAGGAATGAGATTTCTTAGATTGGACTTGTCAAGAGCACACCCCAGAAACAACAAATTAGTATATCTACAAACCAGAAATCTGCCTGCGAGTTGAATATCAGTGGTTTTGGCCGGAAAGGTCGCCAGGAAAAATTTCCAATCGCTGATGATAGTGGCTAGGCGGTGGTTACTTGAAATGGCCATAAAGACTACATATGCTCAAGATACCAACATAAAACTTATTAATTCTGGTGTTGTTATTATTTGATGATACTATACCAATACAAATATATGCATAAATAGTACATAAAAAGGAATCCTCACCCCAAAACTTTGGGATTGAGAGAGGTCACAGTTTTGAATCTACTCTGAGGAAACTAAATCATATGAAGGGATTAAAGGAATAAATAATAAAATACAATCTGCACAATTAACACTCCTTATTGGTATGCTGGTGTGAATACTACGGTTTAAGTCATTCATGTTGTCTTTAATCTTTATATTTGATTATTACTGATGTTGCCTTTTCTTGTTGTAGGATTTCATTTCCGAAGGAGGTTTTTGTTATTGTGGTCAATTGTTATATTTTCTGTTGTTGCAATACTTTCTCAAGTGACTTATCTGGTAATATGGGCTGTTAAACAAACGTCTTGGAGCATATCAGATGTTTGGTGGGCAAAGCTGATTGGGTTTATGACGTGAGATTGATTTCTTTTTCTTTTATTTTCTAATTCATCGTTTTTGTTGGTATACTGATTTGTTGTTTTTGGGGTGTGCTTTTGCAGAATTCAGTCTTGGAAATATCCTTATGTAATTTATTTCTTGGTTATACAACTGCTCGCACTTCTTGTTGCTTTATTTGATATATATGGGAAGAGGCATTTTCTAAATACATGGCAAGACTCACGTTGGGGTCATTTTCTATCAATTGTCGAACATTTAGGTTTGTAAGTAGTTTATTTGACCGTCTCCTTTACTGTTTTTCATGTCTTTGGACTGCTATGTTTTTTTCTTTTAATTTAAACATGTGATATGAAATATCGAGTATTGGAATATGCATGTCAGCTATCAATATCCAAGGATATGTGCTAATGCAACTACCTTTGTAATCTTCTTTGTATTATTTATGGTGAGAAGCAAAAAATTTCTTGGTTAGTGAAGGAACTCTTCAGTTCCATATGAAAGTATTTACATTTTTATGAAAATTATGTTTGATTGTTTCATGCTGCATGACATTGGTCAGTATGTATCAAAATAAGCAAATCTAGCATATTCCACTTTGTTTTATCTATTTACTTGCTTTACCATGCAATATATAAACCAGGCTTTAAGAAATCAAATTTACGAGACTCGTCACATGAATACCTTGTGATTTTATTTATTTTTTTCAAAGGAGGAGAGTGTGTTTGACTTGTGTTTAAGGAAATAGATCGAGGTGTATTTGGACAAAAGTTAAAATTATTTGTATAGACAAGAGGACCATGGCAGCAGGCCCCCATAAAGATTACAAAGACCAACTCTAAAGGAGAAGTGTAAGTAGCAGTAGAGGAATGGGAAGACAATCTGTGACTTGCCTAGAAAACAAGCATGAGTCATGACACAATGTGAAGTTGGTTATATTAGATACCAGTATTTTACAACGGGAAGGAGCATAAGTGCCTCATGAAGTCCTAGTCTAGAATGCCACTGTTCATCGGTGGTAAGAAGACTTATTTCTGAATTACCAGTGACGACATCACTAGCAACAACAGAACTAAGAGAAGGTACTAGATTGAGATCATTCCTGATGGAAGGTGAAGGAGACCAAATCTATATAGGCTATCCTTTCCAGTTTCCAAGGCTCCCACATAGAAGAATTTCAGAAGTGTCTTAAGATTTCACAAGACAATGAGGGGAATGAAACTCAAAGGAAACGGAATTATTTTGAGAAAAATTATTAACACTGACTACATTATTAGGAATAGAGGGAACAAGAAGATTTGTGAGGGTGAGTCAAATGGGTGGGTTGTATGGTTTTGGAAAGGAGGTAAAACCAATATTTTTGTTAATTGAGTCGAAGCCGAGAGACATTGGTCTAAATCCATGTGTCTCAAGTCTCAACTACACGGCAGATGTCGTTATATATAATAGGTACAAGATTTACATAATATCATTGTTTCCCTATTTACAATGATTATGTTACCTAATTACAGTTAATACAAGATATCTACCCATTTACAAGATATCAAGCTGGAGCATATATGTCATATGCACCAAGCTTGTTACAGATATAATCAACTCGAGGACCTCTCAAAGACTTAGTAAAAACATCACCCAACTAATCATTTGAATTGACGAATCTAGTCCTGATATCTCTAGATAAAATATTCTCTCTGATGAAATGGCAATCAACCTCAACGTGTTTGGTCCTCTCATGGAACATTGGATTTGAGACAATGTGTAACATTGCTTGGTTGTCACAAATAAGTGCCATCTGTGAAACATCCCCAAATCTCAGGTCTTGAAGAACCATATAAGTTCACAAGTAGCTATGGCCATGGGTCACATTGAAATGAACTAAAGCAAACAGAGACTTAGCTCGACGATTGCCACGACTTGGAAAAGAATTAGAAACATGTTGTCTTTATTGACACGACTCACAAGACAACGTAGATAACAGAGACTTAGCTCGACCATTTTTAAGTTTTTATTTTCAATATATATCTATTCCACATGTTTCTCTATTATTTTTTCAGCCTTATACTACTTTTTTAACAGTGTAGCCTGACGTGAAATTTGTTTTGTTAATTGAAGGTTCTCATCTTCGAGTGGCGTCTTGCTTGCTGTTGCCTGCCGTTCAGCTAATTGTTGGAATTAGCCTTCCGTCATGGGCCTCACTGCCTTTTTTCATTGGTAGTTGTGTTGGCCTTGTGGATTGGTCTTTAACGAGCAACTTTCTTGGGCTTTTCAGGTGAAATTTTATAGATGTTTCTGTAATGATATTTCATCATCTCTCTAGGTGGTATTTGGCACTCTTTTAATGCCCTTTGGGATATCTGTGCATGTTGTTCTGAAGGTGGTGGAGGCTTCTTCAGCTGTATGCAGGTTTTAATATTTTCTTGCTTTACGTGTATCAACTTCCAGTGGAACAGCCAAGTGTGATTCATCGGATGGCTGATTTAATTGGTCTTTACAAAATATCCTCAAATTCTCAGTGGCCCGAAATTTGTTCTTGCCTTTCTCTCGTATTTTACTATATAATGGTATGTATCTGTTTTATAAAATTTTGTTTCATATTGAATATGATTGGAAGAGACTTGTTAAGAACATTATGGGCTTGCTGTTTTTAATATTTAGGTGGTATATTTGATTCTTATACAGCATAGCTACTCTCCACTTTTGTAATTGTGTATCACTGTAATTGTATTCATGTCATTGTAAGTCTATAGATTAGAGAAAATGGGTATGCTGGTGTGCCATGTGGCACATACTAGCTGTAGTCAGTTAAAAGTTAATAGCTTTTGTTAAGTGTTAGTTATCCTAGCTCAGCTCGCTATGCAAGCCTCTCACATTAAAATTAATTGTATCCATACTATAGTAACACAGAATGGGATCTTTCTTCCACTTAGAACAAACTCTCTTATTCTTTGTTTTCTCTCAGCCATGAACTTCTTCATGATATGTAGAGCTTAAAGCCCCGTAGTGGCTTCTAAGAGTCTTAAGGGAGGCAACACCCGAAAAAGATTGATCAAATTGCTTTGCAGCCTCCACCGTTGCATCCAATGTCATCTCCAATGCCTTTCTCTCCTTCGCCGTCGTCTGTTCCGACCTCTAACGTGACAACCCATGCTATCACAAGCAGATGTTCACATAGTGTTTGAGAAACTCAACGCCTCCAATTTTGGGCTCCTTTCTACATAAAAAAGGGAGCACTTGCCCTCCTTTCTTTTTGGGCTCTTTGATGCCTCCAATTTTCTTCTCTGGAAGTAATAAATGAAGCCTATGTGGTCAATGACTTAACCAGATTCTTGTGAATCCGAGTATTCCGCTCTTCGAGGAAGATTGCAATGTCGGCAGAGTTAGTGATGGCTAAGTAGCTTGTTATAATGAGATAATATCGAGTGTGTTTGTGTGTGTGTGAGAGAGAGAGAGAGGGAGAGAGAGGACAGAGAGAGATAATTCTGAATCTTAGAAAATGAGAGAATGATTAACTAACCATAGGGGATGAACTGCCCATAGCATTTGACATATTAGTTTTGGCCCAGAGATCGTGAAAATACTTGTTTTTTGTGAGCAATAAAGAGCCATCATGAAGAGTTTTGACTCCAATGCCCAAGAAGTAGTGTAGACAGCTACTTGTCATCTGTGATAACAACTGCTAACTGATCCTCGCAATAGCTGTTCTTACTATATATACTAATGAAACTGTCATCCAGTATTCCAGTAGGAAATGTGCTTCTCATTCTAGAAGACATCCATCTGAAATTTATCTTTCAGCTTGGAGAAAAATTAATGTCTAATTTATGAAAATAAAATGAATTATAACTGTGAAATTCTCCTTTTGTTATTATTTGTGTTCACTTTTTCCCTTTGCTTTTTTGTCTCTGACACTTGTCTTATAATTATTGCTTTCTTGTGATGCAGCTCTCTTTCACTAAATCTGATTTGGAGGAGATGAATTTTATTATTTCCAGGACAGATTGTAGCTTGACGGAGCAACTTCTACCCTCTAGGCATTCATTTTTCATCCGTGAATCAAGGTAATCAAATGAAAATATACTTTTCTGATTTTCTTTATGCCATAGATATAAAGTATATGTTCAAACACTTGAATTAAATGTGCAGGTCTGGTGTGAGGCACACAAATGTTTTACTCAGAGGAGCTGTTTTTCAGACTTTCAGTATCAACTTTTTCACGTATGGTTTCCCGGTATATATTTCTGAAACATTATAATCTGCTTTCATTATCAGTGATGAATAATGATAAAGCCCTGGCTTGTTTGTTATAGTCCTTCCTTCATCGTTGTACATTGCATGCGCGGACTATATTAGTTGTAGGAGAATATTTTTTTAAATAAGTTCTCTCGTAAAGTTTTTGGTTATTATAAGCTGTTTTAAACACAAAACACGTTAATCCAAACACATTCTGATCTCGTGGAGGATGGAACTTTGAGAAAACCCAGGTTTAGTTTTCGACTTTTTCATGGATAATCGTAATCTATAATTCAAAATTTATAGAAAATATAAAAAAAATTAGGAGAAAGTATCTAGATGAATGGTTAATTAACCCTCTTATCCATTCTTAGGACATTGCTTACCAGTTGTCCCATCAATTGTTTCTGAATTTGAAATATTTTGACAAGAAGTCAGCTGAGACATTAGAAATATTATTGATACACTGAGTGTACAAGGATTTCTCTTCTAATAGAGAGAATTACAAAAGGTGATTGACTAAAAATCAGGAAACCAACATCCTAAGTTAGGAAACAATATATGGAAATAAAGAACTACCTAAAACAGTCCAAGCCAAGAAAGGAAACAAAATAACTATGTACAAACAATAATATTTATAGAAATTTAAGAGCTTTGATACTCTAAGATATCCTCTATAGACAGCTTGCTAGTTATGTTGTAAAAGGATTTCCTAGATAACCTTGGTTAAGATATCTGCTGATTGTTCTGCAATGGGAACATATGTAATACATATCTGTCCCTTTTTCTATCTTTTCCCTGGTGAAGTGATTGTCAACTTCTGGTGTCCATGTCTGTCTGTGCTTCATAGCTTATCAAGATTAGTAGGAAACTCAGAATGTTTTTGTTGATACTGTGGCCATCCCGCGACCAGTCACCAGACTACTAAAAGGAAGAACCATCCGTTCTCCATCTCTCTTGAATATTCTTTGTTTTAGTACATAATCTTGTTTGAGACTTTTTGATGCATTTGCAGGCTGCAACTACTCATTTCAAATGTTATATGCATTTAATTCCTTTAATCCAAAATGATCTGTTTATATATTTTACACATTATTTTTTTTCACAGGTTTCCTTGTTTGCACTTTCCTTTTGGAGCTTTCATTTTGCGAGTTTATGTGCATTTGGGTTACTTGCTTTTGTTGGCTACATTATCTATGCCTTCCCTTCCTTATTTCGTCTGCACCGATTGAATGGGCTACTTCTCGTCTTCATCCTCTTGTGGGCTGTTAGCACCTATATATTTAATGTGGCATTTACATTTCTGAATTGGAAACTTGGACGGGTATTTTTATATTTTACTGTTACAATTTTTATCACAGATAAGCACTCACTCATTTGAATAATTGTAAATAGTTTGGACTTGTTTATAGGACATGAAAATCTGGGAGATGGTCGGTCTGTGGCACTATCCAATACCTGGGTTTTTTCTTCTGGCACAATTTTGTCTTGGAATTTTGGTTGCATTGGGTAATCTTGTGAACAATTCTGTTTTCCTCTACTTGTCTGATGAAGGTGGGCAATCTTCAAATGACAATGTATCAGTAAAAGGTAATCCATTACAATGTTGTCATACCTGTTATTTAAAAACTTCACGGCTCTTTGTATTCTAGTCACATTCAGCCACTTTTTTTAAGATGCGTGTATGCCTGTCATGGACTAACTATCTCAAAAGCTTAAGCTATTGGGGTATTAAGACATATGAATTTTTTATTATTATATTTTTAACACGTCCTCTCTTGCAAGAGTCAATTGGGCTTGAAGTGTGGACAATGCTACCTATCTTGTGCTGTGTTAGAAATATAATATAAAACCATTCACATGGCCCTAAACTTTTGGGATAATTGGTAGCTTGACATGGTATCAGAGCCTCTATGACCAAGCGGTCTAGAGTCTGATCCTTGCCGCCCCCCATTTTCTAATAAAATGTGGAATTTAAGCACATGGTAGGTGGACCTGTGCATTATCCACGCTTCAAGCTCAAGTGGGCGTGTTAGAAATATAATATAAAACCATTCACATGGCCCTTACCCAAAAGCTTAAGCTTTAGGGATAATTGGTAGCTTGACAATGCTGAAATTAATCTTTTTATTAGAATAATGGGCGGCAACAAGGATTGAATTTCAAACCGTGTCATGAACTAACTATTCCAAAAGCATAAGGCCTAAGGTATTAGATGAAGACACGTGAATAATTTTATATTTTATTTCTAACAATGACAATATACTTAAAGAGCCGAGAAATTATTTCATTTCTTTTTTTATTTATGTGATTGGAGATCAATTATGTAGAAAAGACAAAAAATGCATAAAAGGAACCAAAAAGTTATTCAATTTCCAGAATTAAATATGAATCCCAAGAATGCAGGCAAGTAATAAAAATGAATTCGTTTACTGCAGTCCTTGTAATTATGAGATGCTGTGATTCTAATAAAAATTTGGGATATATTTCCAACCATACTAAAGAGCATGTGTGCAGACTGCCAGACTGCAGTGTGCATATACTATATGTATGTAAGAATTTTCAATTTATTTTTCTTGCTAAATTTAACTCATCTCAGAATCATTTGGGCTGTTAAACTTTCGGTTTATAATAATTTAAAAGGATTTGTCATTTTATAATGGTAGCAAATGAATTTGCTTACTCTTGGTGGTTCCATTGGTGCTTCATTTTTTTCTTTTTCAAGCATTTGCTATTCCTTTTGACATTGTCATGCCTCATCACATGCTTGTTCCCTTTCACACACACACGATTTGATACCTTTGTCACTAGGCTAGGTTTCACTGAAGTTAGCTACATGTATCTATTAGATAGGGTTCTAATTAAGGTTATTTACAGCTTATGTGTGTTCATCTAGTGTAGCGGATATTTTGGCTTGAAAGGCTTTGTTTTTGGGGCAGTTTTTTTGTCTCGGTTATATCTTTCTTTGCATCTCTTGGACTTGCTTTGTGGTTGTGTTCATTATTTTGGAAAAAGCAACCCTAAAAACAAAAATATTAAAAGGGATTGGAAATATAAGATTTTTTAACTATTCGAAGTGTTGTAATCAAATTTGATAGCAGCTGTCGTAGAAGCTTTGCCCTTTGTACAGAGATTGTTATGAACTGACTAAATGACTAGCGGAACGCTAGCTAAGCTAAAAAATAGTATTAGTTCCCAAAATCAATAAGCTTTTTTTCAGGTTTAAAGATCTCATAAAAACATTTAAAAATACTTAGGTCATGTTTGTTTGTGGTTTCTGAAAACTGTTTTCTGTTTTTAAAAACTGGAAAATTAAAAACTTTGTTTACTTATTAATATTATTTGTATCTGTATTAAGTTCCAATTTATATGCTAGATTATATTCTATAATATCATCATTGTTATGACTTATGATTTCATTCCACTCATCAAAGTTTGAAGCAGATTTATATTTGCATGCATCATATTTCAATTGATCTTTGCCCGCTATTATGGAACTTGTTATATATATATATATATATATATATACAGAGAGAGGGAGAGAGAGAAAGAGAGTTTCTGTCAAGTGTTTGCAGCATTCTGATCATTCAAAATAATCATTCTACATAGCTGTTATGGTTAGAAATTTAATATATAACCATTCGTATGACACCCAACCGCTTAAGTTTTTAGGATAGTTGGTTCATGACATGGTATCAAAGCCTCTATGATCAAGTGGTCTGGATTTTGCCCCATTATTCTAATAAAAAGTTGATTGTATAGGTGGCATGTGCATGGTCCACGCTTCAAGCACAATGGGTTCGTTTAGAGGGCGTGTTAGAAAAGTTCTATATAATCTTTCATGTGTCTTCATCTAACAGTTGAACTTTTGAAATAGCTGGTACATGACAATTACATTTAAACTGCAATCTAGCAATTATTCTGTTGTAACTAAACCATTGTCATTGCAAAAGCAATGCTGACTCAGCATAACAACTAAAGTGTCTGCGAGAAACAGTGCACAGGTGATTATACTCTGCAGTAGAGTGAATACATTAGATACTCTAATATAATTCCATAGAATACTGAGTATTTGCCTATTTGGTGCTTACTTGTTATGGACCTATACTTGTTTTAATAATTTATGATCAGAGCTTTCTTCATTATCTTGGCATTCTTAGATTTTATTTTGTGACTACTCTAGAATGACCATATTAATAGTTCTATGACTTTTTTCTCCTTATTCTTTTTTTTTGTGCTGTATTATTTGATTTTTTGATAAAATTTTTTGTCTCACTAGATTTGATGCATTCTTATTCTCTGTTATGCCATCTAAATCTTTCTTATCTGCAGCTGAGGGTGAGACTAAGGCATTGATCGTGGCAACAATAGCCTGGGGATTGCGCAAGAGCTCTCGAGCTATCATGCTGGCATTGATCTTTATCATTGCTATAAAACCCGGTTTCATTCATGCAGTATATAGTATGTTTCATCAAACCTTAGACGTTTATTTTACATTTATTTCATTTAATTTTCATGATTCATGGAATAAAAGCATTTAGCTTGATTCTTGTGACGTGAGCCACTAAATGATTATCATGGTGACGATATCTTATGCTAGTTTATTGATCAGCTTCTATATGCCTTTTACTCAGTGATCTTCTTCTTGATGTATCTTTTGAGCCACAATGTCAGCAGAAAAATGAGACAAGCACTGATTCTTCTATGTGAGATTCATTTTTCCCTGTTGTATGTTCTTCAAATTGATTTGATCTCCGCAGCATTGGAGAAAAAAGGTTCTGTTAGCATGGAAGTTGTAATGCAATTAGGTATGGAATGGATTTAGTTGGTTTATACTTAAATTATAGCAAAGCCATATCTATATGCCTTTCTTCTTATTTAGTAATGAGGACATGGAAGCTGAATCATATGTTTTTTTGAATTATTTCAGGCCTCCTTGAAGAAGATAGTGCTTGGGATTTCTTGGAAGTAGCTTTACTTGCATGCTTTTGTGCAATTCATAACCATGGTTTTGAGGTGTTATTTTCATTTTCAGCAATCATACAGCATGCCCCCAGCCCTCCTATTGGATTTGGCATCTTGAAAGCTGGTCTTAACAAATCTGTTCTTTTGTCTGTATATGCTTCCTCCTCTGTGAGAAACAGTGATGAAAGTTTCTCTAATGGTACATTTCAAAAACATTAATGGTACTCTTGATTACATTTAATTTTTTTGACTAGTGGTACTTTTGAATTACATTTTATTTTTTAGACGTAGTATATTAGACACACATAATGATATAAATATGGTGTTAGTACAAGTTGGATGGTATACTAACTATCTTCAACATTGTATCTTGGAATGAATAGTAGGAATTTGTTAAGCATATGAAATTTAGGAAACATTGGTTAACTACAAGATAAAAAAGGAGGGAACAGATGAATCAGTTTAGGTTATCCTTTTTAAGCCAATTATTTGGTGGTGACATTGTGGTTTTGGCAATACGAAAAATTATTCTATGACCTGCATGCTGTCTTAGGGGCTTTGGTTGGATAATGAAAAGGTTAAATCAAGCAAGTCTGGTTAGATACACACAATATGATTTTTCTCTGAAAATGCTTGGGTGAAAAAAACACTCAGCTGGTAAATATTTATAAACATCATTATTACGGAGTTAATAAATTCAGAATACAGTTTACAAGAAGGCTAATTCTATTCTCTAAGTTACGTTGGACCTATGCTACTGGGAAAGTAGAACAATTAGTTATCAGGTCTGATATTTCGTAGGATACGTTATTTCCAACAAAATCATAACATATACACTCCTATTTGTAGAAAATCATGTCTAAGAGAAACTAAGTCTTTGTGCGGTTACTATTTTTCCAGCTTCCATCATACTGATAGTAATCCATGTTTTATCCTCAATCCTCATATTTTATTTTTACAGAAAGAAGAATAGCATCTTACCTGAGTGCAATTGGGCAGAAGTTCCTTTCTATATACCGGTCTTGTGGCACCTACATTGCTTTTCTGACTATTCTTTTCACAGTGTACATGGTGAGACCTAATTACATATCATTTGGCTACATATTCCTTCTCCTTCTATGGATTATCGGAAGACAACTTGTTGAGAGAACAAAAAGACAGCTTTGGTTTCCATTGAAAGTGTATGCAATTTTGGTGTTTATCTTCATATATACTTTGAGCAGTTTCTCAAGCCTTGAGATGTATTTGTCCAAATTAATAGATCTCTATTTTTATCTGGGATACGACTCTAAAGCATCTTCATTTCATAATGTTTGGGAGTCTTTGGCAGTCTTGGTTGTTATGCAACTTTATAGCTATGAGAGAAGACAGAGCAAGCAGATCAGGCAGGAACAAAATCAACTGGATTCACCAGAGCCAGGGATACTTGGGTTTATCAGGCGATTTCTTATCTGGCACAGCCAGAAGATCTTGTTTATTGCTCTGTTTTATGCATCTTTGTCCCCAATTAGTGCATTTGGCTTCTTGTATCTTCTTGGCTTAGTCTTCTGCTCCATTTTACCTAAAACTTCTAGTGTCCCGTCCAAATCATTCTCAGCATACACAGGTTTTCTGGTGACAGCTGAGTACCTTTTTCAGATGTGGGGCAAGCAAGCTGAAATGTTTCCTGGGCAGAAGTACTCTGATATATCTCTTTTTTTGGGTTTCCATGTATTCCAGCCAGGCTTTTGGGGTCTCGAATCAGGACTGAGGGGAAAAGTGTTGGTCATTGTGGCCTGTACCCTTCAATACAATGTCTTCCGTTGGTTGGAAAGGATGCCAAATACAGTTCTATGCGAAGGAGAGTGGGAAGAGCCTTGTCCTCTATTTGTGTCCACAGAAGATGCATTTGATGATGCTACTCCATGCAATATGGAAAGTAAAACATCATGCAATTCATATCCCCCTTCTTCAATACAAGAAAATGTGTCTAGCAAGTCATTGAAAATTACAACTTCTGGTTTTTCTCAAGCACGTGATATTTCATCCTCTAAAACTGGAGGTTCTGACAGTAACAGCAGAAAATATTCATTTGGGTTTATCTGGGGAAGCAACAAGGAGAGTCATAAGTGGAACAAGAAGCGGATTGTTGCTTTGAGAAAAGATCGATTTGAAACACAAAAAACTGTCTTAAAAGTATATTTGAAATTTTGGATGGAGAATCTGTTTAATCTGTTCGGTCTAGAGATAAACATGATATCATTACTACTGGCAAGCTTTGCCTTATTGAATGCACTATCCATGCTGTATATTGCACTGCTTGCTGCTTGTATTCTACTTAATCGGCAAATTATACGGAAAGTCTGGCCCATATTTGTCTTTTTGTTTGCTTCCATTCTCATCCTGGAATATTTTGTCATCTGGAAGGACATGTCGCCTTTAAGTTCCCATGATCCAAGTGAGATTCATTGCCATGACTGCTGGGAAATTTCAACTCTGCATTTTGGTTTTTGTGAGAAATGTTGGATTGGTAGGATCCCCTTATCCTTCTCTAAATTGCAAATTTATGGAAGAATTTGATGGTCATGCTCATGCTTAATATGTGATTCTGAATGTTTAAATATGTGAGGCCATTTGTTTTTTTTTGTTTTTTTTTTATTTTATAATTTGCCTAAACGTTTGGTTCATTGCTTCTTTATTTGGCAATTTCTTTGGTACCCCTTTAAAAGTGAAGGGTTCTATACCTTAAGTCATGTTTTCTCTATGATAAACTTTTTTAAATTTACAATTTAGTCCTTTGTATGGTAAAATATGAACTAAAGGGTACTATACCCTCCCATTTTCAATGGGTACCAGAGCAACTCATTTTCTTATCTAGAACATCGCCCCCAATGGCACGGACGGAAACTAGTAATACCAGTATTTATAGGGGCTTCTGTAGAATTGTAGAACAGCATAGAGAGAGAGAGAGAGAGAGATAACTAAGATCTGAATGAAATGAATTAATATCTTAACAGTAATTACAAGAGTAGGTCCTTTATATAGACGAGCTACACTTGTTAGCTTACAATAGAAAATCCTAACTACTCAGACTAACTGTACAGCTGTCATTTAACAATCCACTAATAGAAACTAACTGCCTCTAAGGGAAGGATACTATACACTTGAGTACACAGTGCTCTCATACACTAGCATACTCTAATACCTCCCTCCACAAGCTCTACTGTGGGTATCACCAACATTGAGCTTGGCATGGAGCTCCAAAAGGAGAAGAAGACAGAGGCTTGTCGTCGGAAGCTTGTCAGAGGTCGCGAGGTGGCCAGCGGTGGTGGTCGACATAGCTGAAGGATGGACCATAACTCAAAGACTCATCCACAAAGATGGCTGAAGGATGGGTCTCGAAGATGCAAGAGTAAATTTTACTTCTATTCCAAAGAGAAACTAGTTTTACATGCATGGACAAAACATATAGAAGTAATTTTCATTTCCTTAGAGAAAAGGTCCTTGTTGGTGTCATCAAAACTCTATTTACTCCAAGGATCAGTTGGTTATATCCTCACTAAATCTTTACATGGTCTTAGAATATAATATATTTGTAACAAGTTGGATGCATATGATATACATGATCCAGCTTGAGGGGGAGTATTGAGATAGTGTTTAGATTTTTTTGTATTTAATTTATAGTTTTGTTCACGCAAAATTTCTAAAGAACTAAACTAGGTGATAAAGGACAGCTTAGTCCAGTCGTTGGGTATGAGTGAAGATGCCACTTTCTTTACTTCTGACATCCTTTATATGCTTCACTGTCTTCTTCTCTGCTTTTTTGTCTTCCCCTTTATATTAGTTTTACCGTTATTGATCAATCATTATATACTTTTATTGTTCATTAACTATCAGTTATACTAGTTGTTATTAGGAGGTTATGCTATTAAGTGTGAGCTTTTGTAGACTCAACAGGTAGGTCGAGTTGAACATCACCTCAGTTCTTTTCCTAGTACTAAACCTTGGTCCTCAGATTAACCTTACTGTGCCGAGTTCGAATCTTTTTATCCTCGGCATTATAATCCCTAAACTGTGGGGATGGACTCGAACACTTTCATATATAAATATTGTACCAAGTCCGTCATGAAATATAGGGGGCAAAACGGGTGAGACTCGCCGGGTGCGAGATGTCTACCCCTTCAACCCATTTTGACCCAACCCACTTTTAAAACGGGTTGGAAGCTAAATGGGACGAGCTGCCCATCGGGTCAGCATTTTTTCCCATACTATTATGTTTGTTTTTTACCATTTCAAAAAAAAATTATGGTTGGCCAATTACCCAGCCTTTTATTTTATCCAAAAGAATCAGCTATCTTTGTGATTGTAATTCGTAAAGAGTTAATACTAAATTGTGACCTAGGGCTAGGATACATACACAAACATAGCTTCATTCTTCAAGACTCAAGACAAGAGAGACAAGTGCATGCTTCACTATTAGGAATAAATACTAATTGAACTCAGTTTTTGAGGATCATTCACTTCTGGAACAAGTGCAATTATAAGGACATGAAGCCTTTTAAGCATTAAATTATGATAAGTGTTACAGGTTGAATGATTTGAAGAATTGGTACAATACAGGTTGAAAAGACAAAAAGACATCCATTTGTGGATGGTTTGCAATTAAATGATTTGAAGATCTGGCAAAAGTTAAAATTTAAATCATGGCAACTGTTGGGTTTGTATATATTATATACGGCGGTTCCCACTTCTCAAACAGTTTTTCCCCCATTTGGTGGGATAACCAACCCAACCTAATGCAGGGCGGGGTGAGGTCTCCAACCCTTATTCCAAAACGGGTAAACCCAACCTGCACCCTTTTTTTGGGTTGAAAGAGGGTCGGGTTACCCCACATTGCCGCCCCTAATGAAATACATGAAATGTAATTCAAAGCTCAGACTTAAGAACCTGTATCATTTAATATATTATTTTGTGTATAAAAGCCTTCAAGTGTCCTGATAATTTCACTGCCTTTTCTGATGTAGGACTTGTGGTCGATGATCCTCGGATGTTGATTAGCTACTTTTCAGTATTCATGCTGGCTTGCTTCAAACTTCGTGCTGATCGGCTGTCTAGCTTTTTAGGATCATCAACATATCGTCAGATTCTGTCTCAACGTAGAAACACATTTGTCTGGAGAGATCTCTCTTTTGAAACTAAAAGCATGTGGACATTTGTTGACTATTTGAGGCTTTACTGCTACTGCCATCTGTTAGATCTTGTGCTGGTATTAATATTGATTACTGGAACACTCGAGTATGACATTTTGCATCTTGGTTATCTTGCCTTTGCTCTGGTATTTTTTCGCATGAGACTTGAAATACTGAAGAAGAAGAACAAAATATTCAAGTTCTTGCGCATATACAACTTCTCTGTTATTGTTCTTTCTCTTGCTTACCAATCTCCTTTTGTTGGGGGACCAAGTTCTAAGACTGGGAAGTGCGAGACAGCAAATTACATCTTTGAGATGATTGGTTTTTATAAATATGATTACGGTTTTCGGATTACTGCAAGATCTGCAATTGTAGAGATTATCATTTTTGTGCTGGTATCACTTCAGTCATATATGTTTTCCTCGCAAGAGTTTGATTATGTATGTCGCTACCTGGAAGCAGAGCAAATTGGTGCAATTGTACATGAGCAAGAGAAAAAAGCTGCATGGAAAACTGATCAACTACAACAAATTCGTGAAAATGAGGAGAAAAAAAGACAGCGAAACATGCAGGTGGAGAAGATGAAATCTGAAATGCTCAACCTGCAAATACAACTCCACAGCATGAACACATCCACTAATTGCATTGATGGATTTTCTCACCCTGGTGAGGGTCTAAGAAGGAGGAGGAGTACTTCTATTACATCAAATATTGGCTTTGGAATTCCTGATAAAGAAGACCAGGGTCTGGGAAGACTAGATTATGCAATAAGAGAGGATTCTGTTTTTCCAATTGAACGGCATGAATCGTCTACTTGCCCAAATGTGGAAACTCCATTAACAGAGGAGTACATGAAGTATTCAGTGGATTCTCCGTGTTGTGAAATTACTGAAATAGATATTGATACTTCTTCTAGTGATTCAGGAAAAAAGGAGAAAGTTATAGGGCAAGCAAAAGAAAACCCACTGAAGTCTGCTGTACAACTAATAGGTGATGGTGTTTCCCAGGTGCAGTCCATTGGAAATCAGGCAGTCAATAACCTAGTGAGCTTTCTGAATATTTCACAAGAAGATTCTGATTCAAATGAGCACACAAACATTGAGGACCAGATATATGACGAGATGGAGAGTCAGAAAACGCAGCATATATTCGTGGAGCGTTCTTCATCTTTGCAGTCTGATAAGAGTTCTGATGCTGCGAGTCTGCAGTTAGGAAGGATCTTTCGTTATATATGGTACCTAATGCGTTCCAATAATGATGTAGTATGTTACTGTTGCTTTGTTCTGGTCTTCTTATGGAACTTCAGTTTGCTATCAATGGTGTATCTTGGGGCTCTCTTCTTGTATGCTCTATGTGTAAATACGGGCCCAAGTTACATCTTCTGGATTATTATGTTGATCTATACAGAAGTTTATATTTTACTTCAGTATCTGTATCAAATTATCATCCAGCACTGTGGACTGAATATTGATCCCTCTCTGCTGAGAGAATTAGGTTTTACAACCCACAAAATCACGTCTTCATTTGTTGTCAGTTCATTACCTCTCTTTCTGGTGTATTTGTTTACCCTCATTCAAAGCTCTATAACACCTAAAGATGGTGAGTGGATGTCTTCTACTGACTTCAAATTTAAGAGGAATGGTCTCCACACAAAAGATAACCCCACTCGATACAATTGGCAAGAGAGAGCATGGGCTTTGCTAAATCAGATGACTAATATGGTAATGTGGATAATCAGATGCTTTTATAGGTACTGGAAATCACTCACACAAGAAGCAGAGTCTCCTCCTTATTTTGTTCAGGTGTCTATGGATGTCAACTTCTGGCCTGAGGATGGGATTCAGCCAGAGAGGATTGAATCAGGAGTTAATCAGTTTCTCAGAGTTGTCCATAGTGATAAGTGCAAGGAAAAGAACCCAAATGTTTGCTCTTCTTCTAGTAGGGTTAATGTTCAAAGGATTGAAAGAAGCCAAGAGAACCCCAATGTTGCTCTAGTTGTTTTGGAGGTTGTGTATGCATCACCCGTTCTTGATTGTTCTTCAGCAGAATGGAATAAGTCCTTAACTCCAGCAGCTGACGTAGCCAAGGAAATCCTCAAAGCTCAGCATGCAGGTTTTGTGGAAGAAGTGGGATTCCCTTACCGTATTCTTTCTGTAATTGGTGGAGGCAAGAGAGAAATTGATCTGTATGCCTACATATTTTGTGCAGATCTAATTGTATTCTTTCTTGTTGCCATCTTCTACCAGTCTGTCCTAAAAAATAAAAGTGAGTTCCTAGAAGTTTATCAGCTTGTAGACCAGTTTCCGAAAGAATATGTCTTTGTTTTGATGGTATGTCTAGAACTTTTCCATTTATCCTTCTGTTCTTTTCCCAGGACTGAAAAGTTTTACTTAGTTATATAAATAAACTAAAAATGGTCTAGACTTATTTACTGGGTCGATGTAGCTGGCCTCCCTGAGTATAACATCATTTATGTAGTTCTCTAATACTTATTGTTATATATATATATATATATATATATATATATATATTATAAACCAACTATCTTAAAGGTTTAAGCTATTGAGTGAAAGCACATGAGTAGTTTTATATCTAACATGTCCCTTCACACAAGAGCCCTTTGGGCTTGAAGTGTTGACACTCACTAAACCTTGTGTTGAAATTTAACTTTTATTTGGAAGAATTTTGGAAAAATGATTGAACTCTTGACCTCTTGATCACCAAGTCTCTGATATCATGTCATATCGTGAACCTACTATTCCATGTGTTTTCATCTACTGGCTTAAGCTTTTGGGATTATTGATTCATGATATGATATTAAAATGTCTAAGTCTAAATGTTATAGAGCTCAATCCTTGTTGCCTCATTTTTTAGTAAAAAGTTCAACAGAAAGTAGGTAAGCTTGTGCATTGTCCTTGCTTCCAACCTAAAAGACCCTAACATGAGCGAGGGTGTTAGAGATGTATTGATGTAATATAAAACCATCCATGACATGTTAAGCTTTTGAGTTAGTTGGCACGTGACATTTATTACACTGGAAACTGTCCAGCTGAAATGGTTCAAATGAAGACTTTTTATTTTCCAAATGGAATGGAACATTTAGATTTTGTTTTCCTTTTCCAAAATTTAAGAGGTTTAAATTTATAGCACTTCCTAGTTTAAACAAACTTGGAATAGCTCTCATTGTAGAAAAGATGGTGGAGTCTCATCTTGGTTTGGGCATGTGTGGATATCAAAAACCTACTACACAAGATCCCTTTGGCCTTGAAGTGTGGGCATTGAACATACTCACCTTTCTTGTGCTGAAGTTCACCTTTTGTTACAAGAATAGGGGCAGTAAGGGCTGAGCTCTACACCAATTAGGTATTAAAATTTAAAACTTTAGCACTATGTCATGAACCAACTGTGAAGACACATGAATGTGTTTGTATAATATTTCTAACACGAAGAGTCACGAAATATCGGTAAGGAGAGTTGATTAGATGGAAGGTAGTCCAACAATTAATGGATGGGGGAAAGCAAAGAAAATATAGGTCAAACCGTTAAGAGAGATTTAGAGGTAAATGGTCTATATATGAACTCAATATACACTGTCGGGAATTATGGTGTCATTTGATCCATGTCGACCCCACCTTATATAAAAAAGGCTTGGTGGTGGTGGTTGTAAAATTTATAGGGTGACTATAGTTTTTATGGGCATGTTTAAGATACATTTCTTATCAATTTCTCTTTGATGAATGCATGTGTCAGAATGACAAGATGATATATTGCATTCTTCATTTACTTTTCTGGATACAGTTGCCATGTCATATTGACTCCTGATAAAAGTTACTTCTTCTATTCAGGCTATCTTCTTCTTGATTGTTCTTGATCGTATAATATACCTCTGCTCATTTGCCACGGGGAAAGTGATTTATTATATTTCCAACCTCATTATCTTCACATATTCAGTTACAGTGTATGATTGGCAATTGGAGCCATCCCAGCAACATGCAGCTCGGTTAGCTCTCCGTGCCATATATCTTGCAAAAGCAGTTTCTCTTGGACTGCAGGCTGTTCAAATCCATTATGGCATTCCTCACAAGAGCACATTGTATCGGCAGTTTTTGACCAGTGAAGTTTCACGAATCAATTACTTAGGGTACAGAGCTTATCGTGCTGTGCCATTCCTTTATGAATTACGATGTGTACTTGACTGGTCATGCACAACTACATCCCTCACCATGTATGACTGGCTAAAGGTATATGTAAATATTTATTTCTAAATCATTATCTTTCATCCAAAAAATTCCATCATTGGATGCCTTTTGGCAACAACTTAGATAAATTCCATGTTCACTGATTTATCTTTAGTACTACCCTCAGCTTGAGTACTGTTTGCAAATAATTGATTGATTGAATCAAAATTCACATTTGAAGTTTGTCTCTGTTAAAAGACTGAGTATAACAACTCAGGCATCATATTTTACTCTACAACATAAATGCACTAGGAGATTTTTCCTGTTGCCGCTTGCAAGTTGCAATACTTAGTGACATTGATAAAGACGTGATAGAAAAGCTGCTTTAGTATATATGCATCCACCATTCCTGGTACTTTAATGTCTCCTACCTTTTTCCTTCTGGAGGTTAATTTCAAACTGATTTTGTTGTTGGATTCGCCTCATGCATGTCTTTGCACCAACACCTCTATTCTTGAGTTGTCGATTGATTGCCGGAAATTTTGCTTTGTGTTTTTTTGTTATCGGTTGCTGTGACCTTTCTTCCCTTGAAGAATTTTACATTGCCTCATTTATTTTTCCGCCCATAACAGCTACCAGGAAAATGAATATTGAGATTTTGTGAAATCTATGAAAAGTGTGTTAAGTACATAGTTTTTGAAGTTTTATTTTACAGACCTTCAATCTAAAACTTGCTTCTGCTTGAAAATTTCATGATCTCATGACCAGCAAAAGATATCACTACATATTCTTGGTAACACCAACCTATTCTAAATGGAAGGGCAAAAAGAAAAACTATTTATAATGATTAACCAAAGTTTCTGTCTTGAAAATAAAATGGTGATTTTTGTTGGGTATGGTCTGCGTATTTATTTGGTAGTGTCTTTACAATTTGAGATGGTTGCACTGTTCTTAAATTGTTTGTTAAAGAAAAGAAAAAAGTAATATTATGTATTCTACAGTCAATTCCTACCATATATCATTAGGTAAAACGTTAGTAGTGGTTGTATTTTCCTGGAGGTGAATGTCTTCTAGGACATTAGTAGGTATCTATTAGATTTTCTCTGTGGTATTAACAGGACTTTTTAAATCAACTTTTTCTGTATTAGTGCGTACGAAAATCAATTAGGAGGAGCTTCTTTTACAATTTGTGCTGTTTTTTCTGCTTCTAGGGTATGTTTAGTTTGGAAACTCACACCTGCATCTTTTTTCCCCATTTTGATAGCTTGAGGACATAAATGCAAGTTTGTACCTTGTCAAATGTGATTCAGTCTTGAATAGAGCTACACACAAACCAGGAGAGAAGCAAACAAAATGCACCAAATGCTTCAATGGAATATTGCTGTTCTTTGTATTAATTTGTGTTATATGGGCTCCAATGCTGGTAAGAAAATTATAAAAGCGTTGATTTCATAACTTACTAATAGCAGCAAGTTCTCTTTTTTCTTTTTTCATTTTGACACTTTTGCTTTATCAGTATGTTAGCATATGAACCTTGGTAACTGAATGGAATTTCAGTATGCATAGTTGTTGGCTTTAGAGCTTAAGTTAAAGTGTTACTTATCGGCTTGTACATAGCTGGTCTATTAGTTCTGTTGGTTTTCTGTTAACAGTCAACAGATTCCGTCAGTGACTGTAACATTTACCCACTATCACTAGTGTATAAATACTCATGTATCTCTTCGGTACACAAGTTAATAGAATCATATTTACACAAACATTTCCCCACTATCTGTTGGATTTGATAATTTGATGTAAAATAAAAAAGGTTGCCAGTTAATTTTTATAATATCTTTAGTAGACTCATATGTCCTCAATTACTTGCTAACATGCCTATTTTAAGGTACCTACAAAACCATCAAGTTTGGTAAAAGCATAATAATAATTTTAATAGAAAATGTTTATAAGTGGTTTTATTAATTTTAGTTAAGTGTTTTTTCTTTTCAAATATAATTTGATAACAAGGCTTACTTCTCAATAACTCCTTCTGAGAATGTTGATGTTGGGCATTGTTCCTGGTTATGTTGGCCATTGCAACAGATAAACTTATAAAGTATGTATTTTCTAATTTTTTCCTTACAGATGTACAGCAGCGGTAACCCCACAAATATTGCAAACCCAATTAAAGATGCTAGCTTTCATGTTGATATCAAGACAGAGGGTGGAAGGTTGAATTTGTATGAAACTACTCTATGTGAAAGAATCCGGTGGGACTCACTAAATTCTGATGTAAATCCTGACCCCTATGGCTATTTGGATGCATATAACAAGAATGATATCCAGTTAATATGCTGTCAAGCTGATGCTAGTACATTGTGGCTTGTTCCGCATGTTGTTCGGACCAGATTGATTCAGTCCCTTGAATGGTATACTGACATGGAAATTTTTTTCACTTGGATGCTTTCAAGGGACAGACCAAAAGGAAAAGAAGCTGTGAAATATGAAAAGGCTGTTGATCCTCAATATCTTCCAGCAAAGTCTGATGTTCAAAAGGTTCTTAATGGATCTATGAACAGCTTTAGGATTTATAATGTTTATCCAAGATATTTCCGTGTCACTGGTTCAGGTGATGTTAGACCATTGGACGAGGTAATCATATTCCGAATACTTAACTCTCTTTATTAACTTTTCTTGTTTCTTCGTTCTAATATTTGTTGCTTGTGATTCTATATATATGGGAAAATAATTGCATACTGGCATTCCACCAGTAGAAGCTAATCGTCTTTGCTATCAACTGTTGTAATCTTTCCAATAACACAGCAATCTTTCCTTCAATCTTATTGGGTGATTGGATTTAAATTAGAAATTACTAAAATTTTGTAATCAAAGTGATAGTCACGAAGAAAGAGAGGTTGTGCTCACTTCTCAAGTTATTGTAATAAAATTATATTTGCTTTGCGTAATAATGCTTCTAAATTACAATTAGAAAATTCAAAATTTTATTTTTCAGGACCGTGATGTTAGTGCTGATCTCATTATAAATCATGATCAATTTGACTGGTGGTCCTTCAAAGATATTAATCCATCAAATCTAAGTGGGTTTTGTGGAGGTTTGACGGGACCTATGGCTATCATTGTATCCGAGGAAACACCACCACGTAAGTTGGCTGTGGATTTTTTCTTCTTGAAACTCTTCCCCTAGTACTATTATTGCCTGGACCTTGTACAACGCTTCTAAACTTTTAATACTGTTTCAGAGGGTATTCTTGGTGACACACTGAGCAAGTTCAGCATATGGGGGCTTTACATAACCTTTGTTCTAGCGGTTGGACGCTTTATCAGACTCCAGTGCTCTGACTTAAGGATGAGAATTCCCTATGAGAACCTACCTTCCTGTGACAGGTACTACAGAATCCTTTCACTGAACTCGAGTCATTCTCCCATGTGATTGTTCTTTAAGATACATCCTGCAGTAACTTATGTTACTTCTTGCTGCATTTTCTCGTGTAGGTTGATAGCAATCTGCGAGGATATATATGCTGCAAGGGCTGAGGGTGAGCTTGGAGTTGAAGAGGTCCTTTATTGGACACTAGTGAAGATATATCGGTCCCCGCACATGCTGCTTGAGTACACCAACCCTGATTAAAACTTTCTGGGTTGAGTACTAGCTTCTGGTCACCAAACGCTAACTATGCTCAAGGCTAACTTTCAGAGCTCAGAGCAGTACCATTCAAGGTTGAAGCCCCCCACAGTAAGATTTGTGTGTTTATATTTCTTTTCATCTAAATCTTTTGAGAGACATGAATTTCCATTAAAAGTCCTTTTAAGTTTTGCTAATGGAAATCCAAACACAAACACTGCAGCATTTTTTGTGCGTTGCTCGTCACAGTTTTGAATCACACATTGGCGAGGATGGCATTGTGATTTATGACTGTAATTAGACACTGATTTCAGTATTCTTTTTTGGGGGGCCAATCATGTATACAATGTACAACGCAATCAAATCCAGTTACATAGTGAAGTAAATATGTATAGCTGTTAATGGGAGTGTTCTGTGCCACCCTTCTCTCGCCTTTTAATCACAAAACTGCATGATTAATTCAATGGAAATGAAAATAGAACTTCAATCTATTAAACATGACTGTGTAACATAATTAGATGCCTCATCTTATAAAAATAAGTAAATTCCGTTTCTCTCAAATTTACTAATTGTTCACGTCAATTTTGAGTATTGCTACGTATTCAATATTGGTTCATCAATAGCAGTAAAATGAAAAACATTACACAGCCATCTTGTAGCTTTTTTCTTTTACGTTAATTTCATGTTCACTATGGAATTCTAAGTAAATGCTAATTCTAAAGGTCTCATTTGACTATACATCTTTCTTTCCCATTTGATATTGAATCACATATGACATAAATTCAACAACTAGTAATGGTTTAATTTGAAAGGAAAAATGGCAACTAATAATGCTCATTTACTCATTTAATTTTCTACGTTTGATGACTTAAAAGTTTTAAGAACAACTCCTTTTATTATGCCATATTGCCATGGTTTTTATTGTATAATTTATGTTTAGTTTTTGTGGTTTCAATTTAAAAAAAAATTAACTTCATAAAGCCAAGGTTTTTGCCACCACAATAAGAAATCTTCAAACAACTTCGCCGTCAGCTGACATGCTAGAGTGTGTGTAATGTTGGAGTGTACTGGCATTCTGGCAATAATAGTGTGCCAATGGTCACGCCGGTGGAGGGTGTTGGATGGTTTTCTGTTCTGAAGTGCAGTGATGCTAACGGTGGAGAATTCTAAATGGTGACAACAATGACAATGAAGGCTATTAGGTGATGATGGGGGAGGCCTCACATTGGTTGTGGTGAAGAGTGTAGGATGAAAATAGTGGAGAAGAGTGAGGTGATGGTGGGTGATGGCAATGGTGGAGAGTGAGAGGCCGGGGCGGTGATCGTGGGGATGGTATTGGTAGATGGCCATGGTGAAGGTACTGGGGCAGCAGCAATGATGGCATCAACATAAGGTGCAATGTGGTGGCCACAGTGACAAATACCAAATGATAGTGGTGGAGGCATTGAGTGATGATGGTGGTAGAGAGCATCGTATTGCAGTATTGGTTGATATCTAGTGGCAGTGGCGGCTGTGGAAGTTATTGGGTGGTGGTCATTGTGGAGGGTACTGCTGACCTACCGGGTAGTTGAGGTGGTCGAGAAGGTTGTCTTGGTTGTGGTGTTTGAGGTTATTGAGTGGCAGCTGCGAGAATTGGGTGGCAACAACTACAAAAGCTATCTAATAACGGTGGCAAGATAAAGGATAGTGGTGAGATACATTCTTAATTCTAAAACTATAATTAAAAAAAATATTTTTAGTTTTGAAATATTGGCTAAAATCATGGAGAAAGTGAAGTAATAATCATTTTAACTCCATATTAGCCTAACACATTTGCATTGAGATTTATTTTTAACTTACAAACGAAAGAGACCCTTTGTTGGAACTCTTTAAAAAAAGAATGTTCAAAACTAAATAATTAATTCAATATGAAGATTGAATAAAACATTAAGAATTTAAGAGTTTCAAGTAAAAGAAAATTGATAAAAGACTTAAAATGATTAAAAATACCGAGATATTAAAATCCCTTTAAATTTTTATTGGAGGACTAAAATCAAACCTCAAAGATAGCATAGAGACATAAAGTTCAATGAAACCTTGTATTTTATCAGTGCAGAATGACATAATCAAATATTTTTCGGGTGTTCTGTTTGAATTACACAAGACTCAGTGAATGTCTGTTTAGAAAGACATGAACAAACTTTGTTTCTCTGTCACTGCATTGAGCACCTACACCAGCATGCAAACTTGTGATGATATTTGTCAGTTTTCATCTTTAGCTATCTTAACTTTTTTTGCAATTTTGCTAGCAGATGCCTTCTGCTCAAGACCCTCCGGGATGGTCTCATGCATTACCTTTGGGGATGAAAAATCAAAATCCTGAGCAGATATACCTTCGAATTCTGGATGTTCTTTTAGAAATGCTGCAATCTCATTGCGGGTTCTGAGTTTTTTGCCGGTAGGTGTGATGTAGTAAGCGTCCAACTTAGAGTAATCTTTTCTAAGCACCAAGCTTCTCCTAAAACCTTGTGGCGTCTTTGGAACATTAGGTTTGTCAATAACCCATGTCCGAGAGGAGTCATATTCAATGTCAGCAGGATCATCACAGGAACAATTAGCCTTTCTGCTACAATCAAAAGGTTCCTCATTGGCTTTTTGTCTAAACTCTTCAAACTCCTCCTGCGTATCAACCACCCTCCACTTCAAGCACTTAATGCACTGCGTAGCATATATATCAACGGAACCCTGACTTAACACTGATCTCTGTCACAATAATTTACCAGCAGTTCAGTAAGCAGCAGAAGTTATAAAATTCAATAAAAGATTTAATACTCCAGGCTTTGCAACTATTCAAACTTTTTCAAATATTTAATCTTCAAGCTTTCTTTCTGATTTTTTGTGCGAATCTTTTACCTCCTTCTCCCTATGGAAAAGCTGATATTAACCAGCAACAAACAAGTAGCAGCAGCAAAATCATCTAAACACAATGAGTAATGACTAATGAATCAAATTAGACTCTTTCAAGGTTTATCAAAACATTACTAATTACTAAATACAAAATTTAGTAATCAGCAACCTCATGACTAATAATATCCCACAAATTTTGGTTTTTGATCAAGCACAATGGCGTCTGAGTGATCCATATAGTCGAAATTCTTGGTAGATGTTGTTGGTCATTCAAAACAGCCAATTAACAAACAAAATTTGGATTGAATAATTGTTTGGTTAAAAAGAAACTGTCATTCAGAAAATTAACAATTTTTTTTTCCAGATATCTTTTGGAATCAACCATGACAAAGCTTTCACTACATAAACAACAACAGATGCATACCCATCCATGATAGACTATGTGACTATGTGTTACAATTCACCTACTTAAGAGCACAACGACAAGCAACTATATACCACTGACCAAAAACAGACAATCATTCAGTGTGAATCGATGAAAACTGAAGAATCAAAAACAGTCAACCATTCAGTGTGAAATTGTGCACGGATAAACCCTAGAAAAATTAGGGATTCGGAATTGAAAAGGGATGGATACCTTGGAAGAAGCGGGTGTTGACATTGAGATTTCTTGGCTGCCCGTCATTCTTGCATCCAAATTTCCGATTCACTCGCTCTCCACCAGAACCTAGCACTGCCTTCAACTCAATCTAAGGGTGAGAGAATGAACAATTGCAATTTTGTTATTTAGCTTAAAATATATAATATATGAGGCAGCGACTAGGGCGAACTAGTGAATAGGTCATTCACGCGTGAAAAAGACATTTAGCCGTTAGATTTAATGAACGGCTACGATTAAGTATTGGCTACTAGTTGAGCAAGTAATTAAAAATAGTAATGAAAGTTTTTACGACAATTTCTACACTGCGTCCCGTTGTCTAGTCAACTTCTGTTGAAGATCGGGTTGTTGGATAAACTTGAGAACATCACAATCTCTGGAGCAACTTCGTCAATCACCTTTCCTGATAGCTCACTAGCCTCACTTCACTCAAGGTCCTCAACATTACGGACAACATCGTCTCCAGTTGTTTCCCCAACAACATTATGCTCCTCATAACCGAGCTCAAGACCCTAAACACCCATGACAACAACTTCTCTAAAACCCTTAGGAGGAAATCATCAAGCTCGAGAAACTCAAGTCCCTCCACCTCACTAGGAACTATTACTTTGTCATGATACCAGAGAGCCACTAAGAGTTTCAGAGCTTTGAGTTTATCGACTTAAACGCAAATAGCTTGACAAGGAAGATTCATGAGAGCTTAGCGAAGTTGGAGACACTCAAAGAACTGCACCTCGAGTACATGAAATTTACAAAGGTGGAATCCCACTAGCTTTTGATTCCTTAAAAAACCTCTGTGATCTTTAATTGGCATACTGCGCCTTTAGTAGTGAGATTCCACTAATAAAACTTCACTACTTGTTATTGCATATGAACAACCTCATCGAGGCCATTTTGTCAAAAGCTATCTTCCGTGATGAGCTTTATTTTGATAGACCTCTCCATCAATGTCTTCACCTGATATATCTCATAGAGGTTCTCGAAGTTGAAGAATCTCACTCTCATCACCTTCTTCCAGAACAAGCGTTAGTGCTCCTCGTCCTCCCTCCCTCTTTCATCAGCAAGATTCCCAACCTCAAAACGCTTCATCGAAGAACAACTTCATCTTTGTGTTGCCGCACAATCTCGGCCAAAACAACAAGTTCACTTTGAGATCCAAGAACTTCTTCATCTTTAAATTACAGGGTCGTCTAAATCACCCATGAGAGTAACTTTACTCCATCCTAGGTAGACCGATGATATTTAGAACAATGGGGTTAGTAATTTCATAATTTATTTTTGTATAAATATAATAATAGTACTTCAAGAGTGGGAATTTTGAAAACATTGAGGTTATTTAAGATGAATTTGATAATTTAGGCATTTTTTAAGGTGAATTTTAGTTTTATGTTTTGAAATTGTAAAAATTTAGGGCCTGTTTGGTTTGGCCATTTTCTGTTTTCATTTTCAAAGAAAACAGAAAATAGTTGTGAAAACGTGTTTGATTAAAAATTTGAAAATATTTTCAGAGAAAATATTTCTGAAAATGGGTCAACTTTTGAAAATAAAAAAAAGTCGTTTTCACATTTTCAATGAAAACGGAAACGAAATGATGAAAACACGCGGTGGCAGGGTTGTAATTATAATGAAATTGGTTTCTTTCTTTTCTTTTCGTTCTGAAGGAAGAAAGTGTGTGCCGGCCCTAACCTCTGCAAGTTCTTCTCTGCTACCTCCTTCATCCCACAACCAAGGTTCTTCTCCTTCTCTTTTGTCTTCTCTTTTTTGAATTTTTGAAACGTGAAACTGGGTTCTCACCATGTTGCACTGTGAACCCTATTTTATGTCTTTTTTGGGTGCCATCTGATATGAACCTTATTTCTTGGTTACTCTATTTTGGGTGCTTCACTTGATGGGTTTTGGTTGATTTTGGAGCTAGTTTTTTCGGTTTGGTGTTTCAATCCATGTTTAAACCCTCTATACTGCCTTCAAAATCTGTAAAACCCATGTTTTTTGGTTGATTCTGAACTCTATTCCTTGGCTGGTTTGCGTTTTATGCTGGGCTCCACTGGTCTTTTAAGATGTCCAGGCAAATTGCTCCACTTTGACTGCTGATATTAGGGTGTCTTCAACAATTAACATACAACACAGAATCCACAGATTAACCAACTGGACATATATTTTTTCATAGTAATACATGTCATATGTGCTATGCAAAAACACGTGATGCTGAGGCAATTGAAACCTTGGGTTTGCCATAGAACCTAGTGGCTTTATGTGGAGACTTGGCTGGTTGCATATTTTTCCTGTTTCTGTAAGGGCCCGTGGCTGCTATTTTTAAATTAGTAGGGGATTTGAATTGTTTTTGGTATGGTGTTATGTTTCCTTTGTACAGTACCAGTACTAGATAGAAGTAGCTTTAGTATTCTTCCTTCTTTCTTGTTTTTGCTTTGTACATGGCTTAAAATACTCATAGTATTTGCAGTAATTAAACTTTGGCTTACCAAAAAAAAAAAGGTTTACTTGTAGTAGGAACAACTTTGATGTAGGAATGCTTGCATCTTGGTTGCTTGTAGTTGGCTTTCCAATAATAGGTGCTGGTTCTTTTTCAGTTTTTGGGAATGCCTCCACCATGGTAAATTTGGTGGGGCTTTTGGTTTTGGGACTAGTAGGGGTGTGATGTATTACCTTTTCTTTTGTTTTGTTGGGGATTGAAGCTAGTGGCTGCATTTGGTTATTAACTTTTTCCAGTTGCTGTACCAATAATCTGAATGTTATGGCATCCATATATATTGTCTCTTGTGTTCTTTTAATTGTGCTCTGCAGGGTCTGTTTTTTTTACTTGCCTTGTAAGAGTCTCTTGTGCCCTTTAATAGTTTACTTGCTTAATATGAGATTATTTGCATAAGATGGGAGGAAAAACTGAGAAGGGGGAGAGCATGGAATGGACAACCCAAAACACAAAGATATTCATTGATATTATTTATGATCGAGTGAAAAAAGGGCAGCTGCAAGGGTCTACATTTAAGAAAACAATATGGGAAGAAATAAACATTGAGTTGCAAAAGACAAGTGGAGCACCCCTACCTGATGGTGTAGAAAGGCTGAAGGGAAAGTTTAATCGGCTACGCCTTCAACATCGTGAATTTTCAACTTTGATATCTCGCACAGGAGTTACATGGGATCCTGAGGCTAACAAAGTGAATTCTCCTGAAGAAGTATGGGAAGAGATGTACAAGGTAAGTTTAACTTATAGAATATCATTATCATTGTTAAATTATCTTCTTCAATTATCAATGGCTTTATTGTGAAGACAAATCAGAGATGAATTTCTTAAAAAAGGAAAAAGAATTTGCTCTTGTATTGTAATATATATATATATATATATATATATGCATAGGCTAGTAGGCTACACAATTATCTTGAACCGAATGAAATTTTGTTAATTATAAAATAAAAATGATATGGACTTGTAGTTGTGGTATATACTGCAAGTATATGTACAATTTTAGTAAAAACTTATCATTGGATTTAGTAGTATATAGTTAATATATGTATATGGACTTGTTTTAGTAGTTATTTCTTTTAACAAGTGAGCATGTAATTATAATCTCAACTACTACTGCTTTTCTTATGTATTTGGACAAGAGTACACATGTTGGGAAATATAATCATTGTTCTTTTTTTTTCAGAAAGGAAAATTCTACAAGCAGTTTAAGAAACATGGATTTGAGCATGACTATTATATCCTTGGTGAGATATTTAATTCTAGTACAGCAACTGGAAAGTTAAGTCAAGCTTCTACTCAAGAGCCACCAAACTCCGATGAAGAGAGAGAAATAGAGGAAGAATTTCTCTCAAAAGGTGTTCATATTGATTCTAAAGTTATTGATGTTGATGGAGAGGATCTGCAAGAAGTTAGTAAAAGGAGAAAAGTCACTGGGACTTCTAGTGAAGGTCGTCGTAAGGAAGCAAAAAATTCAAGGCTGGATGTGTTAGAATCAGCAGTGACCAAATGGTCTAACGCAATGGATGCAAGGGAAGATAGATATAAAAATGAAGTTGATTCTTCTGCAGACGCATGCATTAAATTATTAGATTCCATGGATGGTATTTCCCCAAAAGTTTTCAGCATTGCCGTGGAGAAGTTTACAAATAAGGATTTGAGAAAAATGTTTATAGCAATGTCTTCAATTAGGAAAATGGATTGGCTAGCATCTCTTGAGTAGTATCATTTAATTGATTCTAATTTTATGTTATTTTGTTTATGAGATTGAAGATCGGATTTTCTTGTTTTGTTTCCTTGTTAGTATTGAATTGCTATGATATGCGTTTAATGGGTTGACATTATTTTTTAGTATATGAATGTTTTCATATTATTGATAATAATTAATATTATTATTTAATTGAGCAGGTTAAAATGTCTATAGATAAATCTATGGATTGTTCAAGTGAAAGTAGCACTGACTCTTATTTGGATGACTTTGGAGATATTATTATTGCTTCATTGGTCATGGAATACCAGCAGAGTTTTATTAGTAAAACACCATGCAGAAATTCCAAGTTGACTGGAAGGATGTATACTCTAGAATTTTTGCTTGGTAATGAAACTACATGCTATGATAATTTTAGAATGAAGAAGACCGTGTTTCTGAATTTTTGCGAAACTTTGAGAGATGTTGGAAACTTGAGAGATGGAAAAAAGGTGAGCCTGCAAGAAGCAGTTGCAATGTTCTTGATCATAGTGTGTCATAACTTGCGTCATCGACTCGTTGCCGACCGCTTTCAACACTCATTGCATACAATAAGCAAATGGTTTAGAATTGTTCTAAGGTCTTGATAACACAAAATGTTCTGGCAGTATGTGATTTTGACATGCTATTCACATTTGTTTATTCTGGTTGGGAAGGGACAGCAAATGACGCAAGAGTGTGAGTGTTTTTAGATGCTTTGACTCCTGAAAACAATTTTCCAAAGCCAGAAGGAGGTAATTTTTAGTTTTAATAATGAATTTTACCAACATATTTTTGTTATTCAATAGATGCTCTATTTTTTACAGATCAATTTTATCTTGTTGACTCTGGATTTCCAAATGTGTCTGGCTATCTTGCCCCATTTCGGAGGCAAAGGTATCACATGCGAGATTTTCGTGATGGGGTAAGACCACAACGAAAACAAGAATTATTCAACTATCGACATTCTTCATTGAGAAATATTATCGAAAGATGCTTTGGAGTATTGAAAGCAAGGTTTCCAATTTTGAAGTTAATGCCAAATTATCCCGTTCGAAGACAAAGACTAATCCCTATTGCTTGTTGCACAGTACACAATTTTATTAGAATGCAATACGCTAGAGATAATCTTTTTGACCAATATGCTCAAGAAGACTTAATTATGGATGCACAAGGTTTACAGGTAGACCAACAAGGAGTCAATGTTGATGCTAATCAAGCCGCTGAAATGACTCATGTTCGGGAAACTATTGCAGATCAAATGTGGGAAAATTTCAATAGATCTTAGGTAGAATTGTATAATTTTTATTTTTAAGACCAATGATACTTATAATATTTATAATATATTTCTCTTACTTGCAACTTGTTGTGACAGCCGGATTCAACGCTTGAATAATAAATATTTTTGTTATAATAGTTATATAACAAACATATACCATTTTTTATATTTGAAAATAAAAGAATTAGATATAAAATATATTATTAATTATGTCAAACCTTGGTGAGTGTATTTTACTCAAAATTATTTCATAAATTGAAAACAGTTCAATCAAACACATTTTCATTATTTTCATTTTCAAAAAATGGAAAATACCAAATTAAACCAAACACGTTTTCTAAATGTTGAAAAATTGGAAATGAAAATCATTTTCAAAAAATGGAAATGGGAAATGAAAACAGAAAATGTTTCCTCAAACCAAACAGGTCCTTAGTTTTTCAATTTTATAATTTCAGTTTAGTTTTTGTGGTTTTCAATTTTAAAAAGTTATTTTCAACTTCATAAAGTCAAGGTTTTCATCACCACTGCAAGGAATCTTCTACCAACTTCGCGGCCACATGGCATAGTAGAGTTTGTGTAATGTTGTAGGTACCAATGATAATAAAGTGTGCCAATGGTGGCCTCGGTGGATGGTTTTGGGAGGTGTTGGGTTCCTAAGGGAAGCGGTGATAATGGTGACAATGAAGGCTACTAGGTGATGATGGAGGGTGCCTCATGATGGTTGTGGTGGAGGGTGTTTGACGAAGACGGTGGAAAGAGTGAAGACGGTGGAAAGAGTGAGGTGATGGTAGGCAATGGCAATGGTGGAGAGTGAGAGGCAAGTGGAGATAGTAGAGGGTACCAGACGACGACAACAATGATAGCAACATATGGCATCGCATGGTGGCGGCAAAGGGTGTCTGGTGGTGGTAGTAGTGGTGGATATCATATGGTAGTGATAGTGGTGGAGGATACATGATGACAATGGCAGTATAAGGCTATGTTTGGATTGATGGAACATAACGGGACGGAGCGGAATGTAATATAAGGTAGCGTTTGGTAGACAGGTGGGAACGGAACGGGACATACTGGTTCTGTTATGCGTTTGTCATGTTTTTTATATGGAACAGAACATGACATAAAGCTCCTGGAACGGAACACTTTAGTTCTGTGAAAAAGGGTGGAACCAAAGGGAACGGAACGGAACACTCAATAAAAATAATTACATTGACAAAACTACCCTTAGGTTTATTTTCCCATCTCTCCTTCTCAATTCTTCCGTTTCTTCTAGCCGTGTTCCCATCTCCATTTTCATCACACTCCAATACTCTTCCGTTCAATCATTAAATTTTTTCCTCCTAATAATTCGATCTGCATCTGCGTTTTCATCATCTATTCACTACAGTACTCTTCCTTTCCAAACATTACATTTTTTTCCTCCTAATAATTCCCTCTGCACATCGAGACATAAATAATGGAAGCCATTAAAACAAATTAAACTCATCTTCGTTTTAGGAGATGGACAAAGTGCAATGATCAGATCTGATGCCATTTCTTATTCGATTACCCTAATTTAAATCATTTGTTTCATTACGTGAAAACAAAAATCATGTTTAATATGTTCAGCTATTTTTTTACTATTAATTTTACAACTTATTTATGTTTTTTTATCATTTGTGTTGCTTCTATGTAATTTTAAGTCCGAGTTTTTTTTTTTTTTTTGATAAAATACTAAACATGATAGGGTATATATGTAATTAACCTTGTAATCTTGTTCTATTCATGTTGTGTATACCAGACACAGACTACATAACATAATTGTCCTATTTCATCCCGTTCCGTTCTGTTCTGTTCCGTTCAGTTTCCAAACGCTACCTATGGAATGGAATGGAACGGAACAGAATGGAATAAAAGTCTCCTTCCATTGTTTGGGTATTTTAGGATGGAACGGAGCAAAGTTACTACTCCATTGTTTGGATAATGAACGGAGTTGAATAAGTTATAAAAATTTTAGTACCATATTACCCTTACTTTCTTTCTTGGAGCATTAGCTAGTCTTGTTTTCAAATTCTGACATGTTTAAAAAATGTAACGGGATAGCATGAATGGAGAAAACACTAATAAAAAATACCAGAAACCCAAATCTAACACAAAACGCTAATTTTTTTTTACGAGATGCTTCGGCTTCCAATAAAAATTACAAATTGATTGCATATACCTACAAAAGCCTGTGTTTGAAATCATATTTAACAAAACACATTGAATAATGCAGCAAGGAATTGAACGCAGTAAGGAATTCAACAATGACACAAAGTTAAAAGCAATTATTAGGAACAAACAAGCCAGCAATGCAGCAGATAGAGAAATGTTCATTATAAAAAACCAAGACTCATGCAGTGATGTAGAAATGCAGCAAAATGGAAACTGCAACAAAAGAAGCAACAGGTTCTAAATGAGCGTGAAAGAAATTGGGTAGTAATAAGGGGGTGGTTAAGGGACATATTTGTATTTTTATAATTTTGTTAGATGTCAATAATTTTGCTCCATCTCATTCCTCCCAAATTGAGGGGGAACAAAAATAGGGGAAAGTAATGGAACATGATGGAGCACATTCCATCGGGCTCCATTCCTTTCCATCAATTTTTAATTAATTCAAACAGTGGACCTCTTCCTCCACCCTCTCTCTTCCGCTCCATTCCCTCCCCCTCCATCAATCCAAACGAAGCCTAAGGTTACGAGTGGCGACATTGATTGATATATGGTGGCGGAAGTGGTTGTGGAGGTTATTGGGGGTGGTCGTTGTGGTTGTGGAGGGTATCAGCCTACCGGGTGGTGGTGGCTACAAATTGGCGATGGTTGTGGATGGTACAAATAGAGTTGGTGGTGGTGGAGTTTAGTGGATAACAACAAGCTATAGTGGCAAGAGTGACAGCGACCAAAAGTATCTCTAACAACGACGACAATGGTAAAGGATCGAGCAGGATGCAATTTTTTAAAAATAAAAACCTTTTTTCATGTTTTAAAATATGGGCTAAAATCATTTGGAAATTTAGTTAAAAATTATTTTAGCTCCATATTAGCCAAACACATTTTATTTTGAAACTTACAACAAACCAAATCCCTTTAGTTGGACACTTTTCAACAAAACACCAAGAAACAAAACTGAATAATTTATTCCATTTTGAAGATTGAATAAAAAATTAAGAATTTAAATGTTTGAAGTAAAAGAAACTTGATAAAATGACTTAGCTAAAATAATTAAAAATACTGAGACATTAAATTAGCTTAAAAACTTATTGGATGATTAAAATCAAACATCAAAGATAGCATAGATAGACATAAAGCTCAATTTAAGTGCAGAATGTAACATTCATATATTTCTGTTCATGCAACTCCAACAAAATATTTTGAAGGAAAAAGAAAAGGAAGCCCGATGTAAGGGATATCTTTTTGGGTGTTCTGTTTAAAACCCACAAAACTTAGAAAATATCTGCTTAGGTGTGTGATTACACACAAACAACATAATCCAACAAAATATAAAGACAACGCAATCTAACAGACCAGTCAGCATGAGCATCTACACCAGCATGCAAACTTGTAATGATAATAGTCAATTTTCATCTTTAGCTTTCTTAACTTTTTTGTTAGCAGAATCCTTCTGCTCAACAATCTCTGGGATGGTGTCCTGCATTATCTTTGGGCATGAAAAATCAAAATCCTGAGCAGATATACCTTGGAGTTCTGGATGATCTTTCAGAAATGCTGCAGCCTCATTGCGGGTTCTCAGCTTTTTGCCAGTAGGTGTGATGTAGTAAGCATCCAACTTCGAGTAATCCTTTCTCAGCACCAAGCTTCTCTTGAACCCTTCTGGTGTCTTTGGGAGGTTAGGCTTGTCAATAACCCATGTCCGAGAGGAGTCATATTCAATATCAGCAGGATCATCACAGGAACAATTAGCCTTTCTGCTACAATCAAAAGGTTCCTGACTGACCTTATGTCTGATCTCTTCAAACTCCTGCTGGGTATCAATCACCCTCCATTTCAAGCACTTGATGCATTGTGCAGCATATACATCAATGGAACCCTGACTCAACACTGATCTCTGTCACAACAATTAACCAGCAGTTTAGAAAGCAGCAGAAGTTATTACATTCAATAAAGATCAAATGTTAATCTATAAGCTTCCTTCCTTCCTATGGAAAAAGCTGATATTAACCAGACACAGACAAGTAGCAGCAGCAAAATCATTTCAACACAATGAGTATTGACTAACAAATCAAATTAGACTCTTTCAAGATCTATCAAAACATCATTAACGACTAAAAACTAAACTCAGTAAGCAGCAACCTCCAATAATATACAAAATTCAGATCTATCACAACATTTGGTTTTTGATACATAGGGTGATCCATATAGTCGACCTTACTGGCTTTTGCTATTGTTTATTCAAAACAGCAAATTACACATACAAAATTCAGATTTGCTTGGCTAAAAAACAAACAGTCATTCAGAAAATTAAAAACTCCAGCTTACTGGCTTTTTTCGATACATAGGGTGATCCATATAGTCGACCTTACTGGCTTTTTTCGATATATCTATCGCAATCGAATTGAATTCAATCTTCTCCTACTCAACCTATACACATTTGATCATTCAATTCAACCATGCCATAGCTTAATAAAAAATAAAACAACAGATGCATACCCATCCATGATAGACTATATGATACAATTCACCTATTCAAAAGCACAAGGACAAGCAACCATTGATCAAAAAAATACAATTTACAATGTGAATCAATGAAAACTGAAGAATCAAAGGTAAAATGGAAAAACCCTAGAAAAATTAGGAATTGGGTTCCTCAGAAGTAGATGATCTAATGCACATAAAAGCCCTAGAAAATTAGGGATTAGGAATGAAAAAGAGTGAGAGAAAGGGATTGATACCTTGGAAGAGGAAGTGGGTGGAGATTTGGTGATTTCTTGACCGGTCGCCATTGATGCACTCAAATTTCTGATTCACTCACTCACTCACCAACAGCATGCAGCTCAACCGAATGGTGAAATGAACATATATATACGGTAGCGTTTTGTTTGGTACAACGTTGGAAGAGATGGAACGAGACAATACTCCGGTTATGTTCAATGTTTGTTATATTCGTATTTTGTAAGTTGGATTTTTCCGGTACGTTTTTGGTTCCGTGAAAAATGGTGAAATGTAAGAGGATATCTTCTTACTTTTTTTTTTCCGGAAAACGGAACTGCGTTAAAAGATATTCAGAAAAATGTCAAAGAGAGAGAATACGAGCTTGAACGCACTGACGAGCACAATTAAAACAAGTTTCATCCTTGGGCATCGAAGAAAACTTAGCAAGGATATGAGCGGCATTATCTGCGACTCTGTAAACATGAACGAACTCAATTGAATTAAAACAGGGCATAAGCTTCTTGATCTTTTTCGCCACCGCACATGGATACTTATTGCTTTCAAAGCGATCCGAAATTACCTTGTTGCAATCTGACTCGACCGCAATATTCATAGATTGTGTGCGTAGAGCCAAATGAATGCATTAAAGGACTCCCAAAGCTGCTACCACCAATATGTCTTGTTGGACCTGTAAACTTAACGTCAGAGCGGCAACTACCTAACCATCTTCATCCCGTAAAATGGCGGCAACACCCCACTTTTTCTCCAAAGTTTCTCGCGCGAAACTTCTTATAATTGATATTTAAAATGTTTTAGTTATATAATAACAATAAAATAAGTTATACATAGAGTGTTATTTAAATTTGATTTTAATTATAAAATTATTATATATTTAACTATATTAAAAATTAAAATTTATGTGGGCTTTTTAAAATTTAACAGATTTTATAAACTTGGCGTGAATATATTATTATAGAATATTATTATTGTTTACTTGCTTTGTATGAATTAATCTTTACTTGTTTGTTTTATGTCGTTTGGGCGCTTAACGCCTAGGTGAGAAAGATGGATCACCTAGTGACTTATGATTTATTTCGTGCTTAGAACCCTGACGCGTGGACTTTCAACCACGACACGCGGAAGACAACGTTTAGTGGTTCACTTGAGGATGGGATTAGGGCTACCGAAGGGTTGACGAGAAGCTGGAGGTTGTGAGGGAGAAAATCTATGATTAATTCTTCGACACAATGGCTATGAAGGCAACCTTAGTTTATCATCTCATTATCTAATACTCTTTTGAATTATTGTTTCTTTTGATTGTTGAAGCACTTGAGTTCAAGGATTATTATTTTGAATTGCGGATATATTTATATATATTAGGCATTATATATTGATATTGTTTTTGAAAGTTGAATTTCGAAATTGGTTTTGTCAAACGAGGCTACTATCTTGTTGAACTTGTGATGGAAACTCACAGGTAGTTCTGGCCAGGAAAGACTTGGCACTTAAGCACATCCTTCAAGAGAACGTTTCATTTTCCTGGAAACTTCTCATATGAATCGTCACTTATGAAAGCGTGGAGTTTTAAAATCAAGTACGACGTGGTCCTTTGTTTTTGAATGGTTACTAATATTATCATTGGTTGAGAAATTTGGGCGTTATTTTTTTATCGGGAAGTTAACCATTTTGTGATGGGGTCGAAGTATTTGACATGCATACTATATGGTTATTTATATGTGAAAATGTGCTTAACTTAAGATGTTATATGGTTATCAAGACAAAAATAAACTAATTTGGTGAACCAAAGGATAATGTAAACAACTAAATCATAAGCCTAATTATGGGCATTATCAGTAGGTTAACGACCACGTTATTACATTTGAATTATGATTACCCATTTAAACAAATTTCCCCACCGTGGACAACATAAGTTAGTGAATCATATTATATTCCGCCTACAGGTTCCGCTATTTGGTCATCATCCGTAGAGATTGGGTTGTTGGATAAACTGGAGAACCTCACAATCTCCATAAACAACTTCACCGGCCAGTTTCCCTCAGAGCTCACAAGCATCACTTCACTCAAGGTCCTCAACATCTCTCACAACGTCTTCTCCAACCATTTCCTACCAAGATTACACTCTGCATGACCAATTTAGAGCCCCTTTAACGCACACGACAACAACTTCTAAGGTACCTTCGAGGAGGAAATCTTCAAGCTCAAGAAACTCAAGTACATCCACCTTAGAGAGCAACTCAGTTTCTGAGACTTGAACACAAATAGCTTTAAAGAGGAATCTAAAATGTTCACCATAAAACTAATCATTTGCAATTGATCATTGATTTTATTTATTTTTATTTGCAATAGATTCAATTGCTAAATTTGTGCCTACATGTCATCAAATTTGCCTAGCTACTAGCCAACATGGCGAGTCTAGTTATCTGAGTGTGATCACATAGACTTTTTGAATCAGTTTTGGTCCCTCTAATTTTTTTTTTAAAATCATTTCCAGGATAAGAAGGGGGAAGAGGAAGAATGAGGGAAGAGGGAGGACTGAAAATGATTTAAAAAAATTAGAGGATAAACACTAATGCGATAAGTTCACGTGATCACCTCTTAATTGACTAGACTCACCATGTAACTGGTAGCTAGACAAAAATTGATGGATGACACATAGGTAGCGTTTGGTAGACAGGTGGGAAGGGAATGAAACATGACATATTGGTTATGTTCAGTGTTTGTTGTATTTTTATGATAGAACGGAACAGGACAAAAAACTCTTGGAACAGAACATTTTGGTTTCGTGAAAAAAGGTGGAACGGAAGGGAACAGAACATAACACTCAATTAAAATATTTATATTGACAAAATTACCCTTAGATTTATTCTCCCACCTCTCCTTCACAATCACTACACTCTTCCCTTTCTTGCTAGCCGTCTTCCCCATTGCCATTTTCATCATCTACTCACTCCAATTCTCTTCTTCTCTTCTGTTTCAATCATCATCGTACATTTTCCTTCTAATTAGTTCGCTCTGCATACTGGAACATGTTGGAAGCCATTGAAACAAATTAAACTCATTTCCTTTTGACGAGATGACAAAAATCATTGATTTGATCTGATCCCATTTCTCTTTCAAAAAAAACAAAAAATTCGAAATACTTACTCATTTCCTATAATTACTCCTTATGTAGGGTCATGGACTCTAACATATTAGGTATAATATGCTTAATTTTCTCATAAGGGATTACATTATGCTCCTTATGTAGGGCCATGGACGTTGTGAAGGAATATTTAATAAGTTGGCAAAAAAAAAATTTCCACGTATAATTATTTAAAATGTTGCTTATATTTTTAACCCTAAATCAATCAACCTTAAATGCACATGTTATTAATAGTTGTCCCTTATTTAAGTTGAAATTATGCAACAACTGATACACTTTTGGTCAATGCATTTACATAATATGCCTTCAATTTCATGTGGGACATATTAGGAAAAGTAATCAGTTTTTATTGGCGGCATTGGAAGATTAATGCGTTGATTTTTTTAAGGATAAAATTTAGGTCAAGTTCCTTACCTCCATTTTATCAAGTTTATGTGTAATTTTTCGAATTTTGACAATAAATTCTTAATAAATGACATTTATTTTTAAAAATAGTTGCACATGTGTCATCACATGATTGGTAAATTTGATGAAATTGATTTAAGGAATTTGATCTAAGTTTCTCCTTTTTTTTTAATCCTTATTTTGAGGTGAGATCGTCGTTTTCCCCCTAAACTAGCGGAATTACCCGTGCCCTGCACGGGTGACTTTTGTTATTTACAATTTAAATTTGATGTAATATTATGTTTTGTATCTTTTTAGTAAATATATTTTAACAATTGTTTCAACTATATGTTCTTAATAGTGATAATTGTGTATTAATCTACCACAAAAATTAATATATTAATTTTAATATGGTTGTTCGTTAATATAAGTGCTAAATTGAAAATTAAAATTTTAATTAAATAAGACAATAATAAATAGGATGAGTCATGAATTTATATGTTGTGACAAAAAAAATAGAATAGTTTTTTTTTTCTTAAAGAGAAAATGGATGAACTTTGGTGTCATGTTGAAAAATTGAAAACCATTAGAATTGGTATTCAATTGTTTTTTTTTCTTTTTCGAAAGATTAGTATTCAATTGTTAATAACCACTGTATTCAATTGGGTGAGCTCTTTCATATATATAGTTTTATAGCTTTTGTAAACTTATGTTTTATTATTAAAAAAATAATTCACTTCTAAGTGTGACAATAAAAAAAATTATTGGTTTCATCTTAAAAATTTATACGTTGAGATAATAATACTTTTATTTTTTTGAAAGATGAAATGAATATTATTATAAATAGCCCGAGTGTAAAACCAACTCAAGGCAAGAAACAGATACAGTCTGAGGTTCACAAAGACATAAACATCGGATACAAACTGAGCTGAAAATAATACTTTTATAGATGAGTTCAAAAACTAATACCGTCATAGATTTTGAAAAAATAGTTTTATATTCCTTTTCGTAAATTATTAATGTATTTATTTTGTATTTGGTCATAACTCATAAGTATTATTAAACACCGCAATTAATGTGCCAAAAAATAGTGAAATAAGTTTTTGTTTTGGAGGGAAAATGAATTGCTTAGTGGGAGACATGTGGCATAAGGCTTCTAGAAGAAAACCTTATTTTCATATGTATATAGATATAGATATAGATTTATCATCAAACAATTAAACAATCATAAATCTATGGGAAAAATAGGCCCCACGTTTTAAAACTAATGTAAATCTTTAAGATGATGATATTTTTTTCTCCTAATTAACGTTTAATACAAACAAATGATGGAATTAATTTTCAACTAAAATATAATCAATATATTCAAAATGTATTGTTTCATAAGAAAATAATATCGAAGATAATAAATTGCTTTCTTTCCAACATTACCTTATTTATTTATTATTTTTTTCCTTATATATTGCTTTTCCCTAACCTATTTCTAACCTTCTCTGGTCTGCTAAAAAATTCATCCACCATGAATAATATTGAAGAATGGTCATGGCTGAACTACAAGCGTTGGGTTCCTATCCTAAGTTACAAGTGGCAGGTATGTTTAAAATCACAACTCCTCTGAATTTCCCTTCTCTTATCGTATCTAAATAATTAACCTTCTCTTTTATTTTGCTTATGCAGCTTCATGGAGTTATTTCGAGGATGAGCTCAGAGATCAATGGACGTTGATCGACCCTGTTGGGAATACTCATGTTCTTGTATACAACATGAATCCTTCGGATCCTAAATTGACAGACGGATTTTATGCGTTGCGTGACTTCCACTTGTCTTTAGAATGATGATTTTAAATTTTTTTAGCCCCTCATTAAGTGCTAAGATAAAATTTGCACATTAATGGTTGATTATCATTTTGACCATTTCAACTATTTAATTACAAATAACTAATTTTTTAAAACTAGATCCATGTGTTTAAATAGAATTATCATTTTTCAAAAATAGTCGAAAGACAATTACTTTCATTTTGTTTTTAAATAGAATGATGATTTTAAATTTTTTTAGCCCCTCATTAATTGCTAAGATAAAATTTGCACATTAATGGTTGATTATCATTTTGACCATTTCAACTATTTAATTACAAATAACTGATTTTTTAAAACTAGATCCATGTGTTTAAATAGAATTATCATTTTTCAAAAATAGTCGAAAGACAATTACTTTCATTTTGCTTGATTTTTTGTTTTTAATGCCTGCAACCCATTTTGCTTGATTTCAAGATTCAAATTCAGACAAAATTTAATACCTATAGTAATTATGAGTTATTGATTTTATTTATTTGATTAATTCTGTTTTAATGATCCAAAATAAAAATTTAAATTTGAATGAAAACAACAAATTAGAATTGATTCCATTTAATGCTTGACTTTTATTTATACCGATATTAATTATGAGATTTGATTTTGATTTTTTTTGTTTTGACCAATGTATCTCTACCGCCGACAGTCGTGAGACTAATCCTTCGCCCTACGATCAGCGCACTAAGCTGTAGGGGGCTGACCAATGAGTTTTTTCTATGATTGAATACTCTAAAATAAAAATTTAAATTTGAATGAAAAAGTCAAATTAGCATTGATTCTATTTAATGCCGTCGAATTTGAGCATGTTCGAATGGAAAAAAAAATCAAATTTAGTCATTTTATTCAAATTCAAATAATTTCGGTATTGAAATTGGAATAAAAAAAATATTCGAATAAAAAGTCAATGGAATAGTTTTTTCACCTTTTCTCATCATTAACCCTAATTCCAACTCATGTTAAAAAAACGCTAATTCCAACTCAACTATATATACTTCCTTAAGCCACCCCTATCCTCCATCATTCCAGATATTTTAATTCTTGACATCATAAAAAGATGTCAAGCAATTTTTTAATCATCTAATTTGAAGGTTTATTGACGTCTCTATAAGGTTAGTTTAACATTTTCTAATTATACACAATTTATATCTGTATTGGTTACTGATTATTACACTTATACTTTTTTTTTCCCTTTGTAGGTTCTATAGCTCAAATATGCTTGATTGACAACAAGATCGGTTATGAAGTTTTTATCATTAATCATGGACTACAACTTCTAATAAGGGTTCATGTTACTGTCATTGTTATGTTTATCTTATTTTAATTTCAATGTAATGCATTACTTAAAATTTTGGTTTTTATTACAATTCAAGTGTTGACATTGTGAGGTATCTCTAAAAAAAAAGACAATGTGAGGTATCTACAACCTCATCAAATTAATATATGTATTGTGGTCCATTCATCTATATGTTTGTAACATATGTTCGGTCCCATATCATTTATACCTACTAAAAAGAGCCTAAACTAAGTTAAAACATATTACTACTGATTCATCTTTACAATAAATTTAATCGTCGTGCAACGCACGAGTAAAGAACACTAGTTTCTCTTTAAAAAAACAAAAAATATCTGATGCCATTTCCTATTCTATTACTCTAATCTAAATCACGTGGTTCATTACGTGAAACAAAAATCATGTTTCATCTGTTTAGCTATTTTTTAATTTTAATTTTCTACTTGTTTATGTTTTTTTTTTATCATTTGTGTTGCCTTCTGTGTATTTTTAATTTTATGTTTGAGTTTTTTTTAGGTTTAATCAAATACTAAATGTGATAGGGTATATATGTAATTAATCTTATAGTCTTGTTCTGTTCGTGTTATGTCTACCAAACACCGTCTACAAAATATTATTGTCATGTTTCATTCCGTTGCATTATGTTCTGTTCCGTTCAGTTTCCAAACGCTACCATAGACACCAACCAATTTAGCAATTGGATCTATTACAAATAGAAAAAAATAGGGGTTGATTTTAAATTATTTATTTTGTAAGGATCAATTTAGATACCTTTTAAAGTCATGAATTAAAAAATTTTAAGAATTTAAATTTAATATATACTGAAGGTTCGTTTGGTGATCAGGATAGGACAAGAGCATAATAAGATAGAGAGTTAGATAACTCTTATCCTGTCCTATCCTGTGTTTGAAGTAGACAGGGATAATGATAACATATGATATAAACAGTGAAAAATATATCAAATTTTTCTTTGAATAAAAAAAGTAAAAATACAATATTTTTTAAATAAAATTTTTAAAAAAGGATTATTCTATTAATTTTTTATATTTTTATAAGTTCCTATGTTATAAAACTAACTAAAATTTATTTCTTTTTTATTAATTAGCCTATTTATTTTATTTTCTTATGAAGGGAGCCTATTTTGATTAAAAGTAAAAACTATATATTTAACCAATTGGTTTTAACTTAGTAGTGGCAAGTGATTAAAATTTAAAAAATATGATTAAAATTATCATTTTTTCAAAATTACTCTATCTTCAAATTATAAATTATTAGAGTTTAATTTCTATGTACTGCCGATGTAAATTTTTTTTACACAGTCAACTAATCAGATTTCAAGGATGTGAGAAAATCTGTTTTTTTATTTAACCTCATTAATAGAAGTGACACATCCTTACAATTTGATTGATTGACGGTGTAAAAAAACTTTACACTATCGGTACATCATTCTTTTTCTCAAATTATTATATAAGTAGAGAAATAATTTTCAATAATAACAATTGATGATATAATATTAGTCTATTTACTACTAATAAATCAATATTCATAAGTGAGTAGTTTATTCCACTATTAGTGAATAATAATTTTATTTATTTTTATTACAGTATAAATAAAAAATAATGTTAATTTTTTTTTGAAACAAAAAATAATGTTAACTAAATAGTAGTAAATGATAATGATAATTTAATTGTTTTATATGATTATATTCAATATTTTCACCATTAATAAATTAGTTCATTTTTTAATTAAATAATTTTAACTCAGTAATAACAACTAGTAATTGATAAATAATAAAATTCATATTTATATATTTATTAATTATTATTATTATTATTATTATAAATGATATAAAATACACATATTGAAATAATTGAATTTAGTTTTAGAGTATTAAAAAAGAAATGAAAATTGTTATCCTATCCTATCAGGATAGTTCTATTTCAGCTCCCCTCAGGATAACTTTTACACATGATGGACAAGACATGATATAGGATAAGATTGTGTTATTCTATCCTGTTGGAGTAACAAACAACAAATTAGAGCATATCTTATCATTTCTGCTTATCCCGTCCACCAAATAGTATAATAAGTTTTACACATATGTTTAATCGTGTCTCTTCATTGAATTTTTTTTATATTTTATATTTTAATTTAATTATGATTTGATAAAATGGAAAAATTAATTTGATGACTGTGTAAAACTTATCTACATCGTCAGTGTATAGTCACTAAACTATTTAATGATAAGAATGTATATATTTTTTTATAGACAAATGTTAATTGTTAGTAATATTAGTAAATTAGTTATCATCATGATGATAAGAATGTATATACTATGGATTTTTTGGTTACAATGAAAAGCAGAATGTGTATATAATATTGATAATGTTATTTAGGGTAAATCATTAAAAATTAAATATCTATAAGTATATTACCTTTTAAAAATATGTATCTTTGCCTATATTTAATTTAAATGGAGATATCAAGATTTTAGGCATTAGAAAGTTAACAAAAGAACCATATTTATTTATTATAAAAGTAGAGAGCCTTAATTACCTTTAAAAACAATTAGGTAGCAAAGTCATATAAAGTAATTAAAAAAAAAAGTCACACAACTCTTACAAGGTAAGTGAGTAATTTAGGTCAATCAAAAAATCACAATAAATACACATGGTCAATAAAATTTACACAATCATTCAATCGGATTTTACAGTCTTACTAAATCACAGTTAAATTAATACTAAAAAAACTACAAAAATAAGATAGAAAAGATATGATGAGATATTTGACTAAAATTGCTTAGACCAACTTTTGCATGGTAATTAATTCTTTACTTAATTATTTACATAATTTCTTTTATAAATCCTAAAATGGTGGTTGGTGAGTGATATTCCCAAATCCCACCTAGGTTGAAGGTTAAACTGAAAATGGACCCTTTGGTTTCCAAAACCCAAAACCCAAAGAGAGAGTGAGAGGTGCAAACACACAACACAACACAACACAACACAAACACAAACACAAGCCAAAGTGTATGTGAAAGCAACCAGAATCCGCTACTCACGACTACAATCCAAGCACACCCAAATTTTTGTTTCCCTTCCATGTAAACCTACCAGGTACATTTGGTTTCATATGGATTTCTGATTTAACGTTTCTGTCTTTTCTTATTCTTTTGTGGGTTTTGTCCTCAATTGATTACTGGAACGGGAACCCATTTGTTGTTTTCTTATGGGTTTTTGTTTGTGCTTGCCATTGTGTTGTTCTTGCATTGCGTCGGTGATTTTTCTTGTTTTTCTGTGATGGGTTTGGTTTGGTTTGGGTTGTCAGTGTTCTATTGGTATCTGGCTGCACTTGGCTTCCATGCTGCTGGCTCTCTCTGTTTTCTCTCCATGACCCTTTGCTCATAAACTGTTTGTTTGAGGAATTTTCATTCTTACAAGGTTTTTTCTGTTGTTTTTGATTCAGGAAACTCCTCATTTGGCTCTTGTTCTTGCAATTCTTTGCCTAAGGTACGGTTTTTCTTCTCATTTTCTTGTTAGATTAGGGCCCCTTATTGTTATTCATGCGGTAGGATTTTTTGCTTCTGAAAATGTTGATTTAAATGGTTCAGTTTGCATCGTGTGAATTTCGTGATCATTTTTTGTTGATTTAAATCAATTTCTTGACCCTTCATTCTCACTGTTTATTTACTGGCATGTGGTCTATGTGTAGGTAGAGGATTGTCATGGGCAAAGGTGTGTTGGGCTTTAGTGTAGTTGTTCCGGATATGGGCAATACTGTTGATGGTGAGGAAGGGCATGATCAAGGGTGTAAGAACAAGAGAAAATTAGCTCATCCATCTGAGTTTCCTGCTAGTTTGCCCTCATCTCTGTTTGAGTTTCCTCGGTATGCTTTACCGATATCACAAAGCTCGGGTGACTTTAATTTGCCGAAGTTAGGGTCAGATTTGTGTGGAGAAGAATCAGAAGTGCGTATGCATGAGCTTGTGGATTGGAATGATCCTATTGCAAGCCAGCTGGAGGAGTTACTCTTGTCCAATTTGCAAACAGTTTTCCGTGGTGCTATCGAGCAGATTGTTGAATTTGGCTTTAGTGAGGATATAGTTGAGATGGCCATTTCAAGGAAGGCCCTTTACATGGAGGAAGGAGATCCTGTCGCAAATATTGTACGTGACACAGTGAATGTTTTGAAGGGAAAAGATGGTGACCCTTCAGACATTGTATTTGAAAATTTCCAGAACTTGCTGCATTACACCATGGTGGAGATGATCGGTGTACTTCGTGAAGTTAAACCCTCCCTGACAGTGGGTGAAGCCATGTGGGTTTTGCTGATATGTGACTTGAATATTTCACTTGCCTGTGCAGCAGAAGATCGTTTGGGCAGTGTTGTTTGTAATGAGGAAAACTCTACCTTTTCTTGCTATCCCCTATGGAACGCAGAGGCTAAAACCTTTGATCTAATTCCAAATTGCAGTCCACCAACTCTGAAGGAGGACTCATCCCCCAACCACCAGAATCATAAGTATGAAGCACCTAAGCTTCGAAGCAGCCTAAATGCATCAATCAGTCGAAATCCTGTTGCTTCAGAACAGGTAAAGCTTAAGGAAGAGAATATTTTAGTGCCAATCACTGCAGAGAAACCCTTCGGAGCTTCTGTGGTTACTGTGCAGGAATGTAAATCAGGAACTTGTTCTAAGCGGCATTCTAGAAAAGAAATGGCAACACTTAGGCAAAAGTTCCTTCATATGGAAAAAGCTTACAGGGCTTGTGGAAAAGGGGGGTTTAGATCAGGGAAGATTACAAGCATTGGAGGTTTGGTTGTTGAGAAAAGACTGAAGGTACCATCTGAAATTCCTAATCAGAAAATGAAATGTGGCTCCTCAAATAATGCAAGTACAAAAGGAGTTCGCTCTGCAGATAAATCATGCCATGTTTCAAAAACAGATGCACCAGCTATACCTGAAGGAGTTAGCTCTGGAACATTACCCACAAAGGATGCAATATCTACTGCTCCCATAACGAATACAAACACTTCAGCACCGAGCACTACATGCAAACTAAGCTCACATGACACACAAAAGATCCTTGATTACTGTGCTGGTATTCCTTTTGATGAAGCTTTGGGTAAGTATGTTCCGCGAAATGAGAAGGATGGAGTATTTTTGAAATTAATATGTAAAGTGCAAGAATTGCAGGATGAGCTACAAAGCTGGAACAACTGGGCAAATCAGAAGGTTATGCAGGTTACTGCTAGGGTTGTCCAACTGCAGGCTGAGTTTAAGGCTTTGAGGAAGGAGAAACAAGAAGCTGAACAGTTTAAAAAAGATAAGAAAATTTTGGAGGAGAATGCTGTGAAGAGAATATCTGAAATGGAGAATGCTGTCGAAAATACTAAAACGCAAATGGAGAGTGCTAGTTCTGCTACCCTTGTGCTAGAGGCAGAAAACGCCTTGCTAAAGAAGGAGTTGGATGCTGCTAAGTCGTGGGGTTTAAAGTCAGCGACAAGCTATCAACAAGCACTCGAGAGAGAGCAGATCGCTCTTAAACAGGTTCAGTCATGGGAAGGCCAGAAGAGTTTGCTTCGAGATGAGCTTGAGAGAGAGAAACTCAAATTATCAAACCTGCTACAGGAGCAAGACAAGGAGAAAAGTCGTCAAGCCAGGCTTGAGGTATGTGATTTGACATTAAATATGACAAATAATATCATGTACTTTTTTGTATTGTTAATATCTATCTTGGGTGCCTTTGCTTTGCGATGACCTCTATCATAGTCTGATTCTAATCTCTTGCCCATATTGGTCATGCGTAGAACACATGTGAATACTTCAGTTTGACCCACCAAATACTTGAAAATAAATTAAATACTCAACTTACATATAGATGTTTGACAATTATAGCCACATACAGAAAACATGTGAGTTGTTAACTTCTAAGTCATGCTATCTGAAGGATGTTCCCTTAAATTTGTTCAAATAGTAAATCTCTTTAAAATGTTACTCCTATCTGTTAAAATGAATTCAACCAGTGCTTTGCATTCTTAGACAGATCATGGTATATACATAATTTACTATGTAAAATGCTTGATTAGTTTATATACTTTATATGGCAAAGTTTACTTGTTTACTTGATCGAGTCTAGAATCTTACTTAAGTATAGGACAATCACAAGTCAGTAATCCGTTTTGCAGGCCTTATTGTGTATGCTATTCTTACTTTTGCATTTGTATATTACTTGTAACTTGTTGAGTAATAGGATCTCTGTTATATCATTGGGCCCATTCTTTACAATTGGTACTCACACACCTTGTTGTGCCAATTCCGTGCTATAATTGGTGGAAATGTTACAGGGTAGATTTGAAAGAGAAAGAGTTGCAACAGGAAAGGTCCTTGCACAGGCTGCATCCTTTAGAAAGGAAAGAGAACAAATTGAAGCTCGCATAAAACTTGAGGAGGATAAGATTAGAAAGAAGGCAGCTAGTGATCTGCAGGATTATGTGGAACATATTGCAAAGCTAGAGAACGAGCTGGTTGAACTGAAACTAAAATCTGATTCTGAAAAAATAGCAGCACTGCGCAGGTGTATTGACGGACGAAATAGCAGTTTCTCAAGAACCAGGAAGAGCACTCCAATGGTGAAGGGAAACAAGAAATCTGAAATATCACAAACTCCAGTGAGCTTCCAAGACCAATTGGAAGACTCGAGTGTGAGGCGGGAGCGGGAGTGTGTCATGTGCTTGTCCGAGGAGATGTCAGTAGTTTTTCTGCCATGCGCACATCAGGTCGTGTGTCCAGATTGTAACGAGCTCCATGAGAAGCAGGGGATGAAGGAATGCCCTTCATGCAGGGCTCCAATCCAACACAGGGTTCATGCTAGATTTGCTGGGCAATAATTGTGAGAATACTGAAGAAGCATTACAGTAAATTATGGGGATTCTTTGAGGAGGTCCCTTGGAAATTCATTTGGCATTCTTTGCCAATGCTCCCTTTTATCTTTATATGTTGGTTTTGAGACTGAAGCAATTAGTAGTTTATTATACATTACATGTTTTCCCCTTCCCCTGAAAATAAAAAGGAAAACAGCATAGAGACGGTTAAATGTAAAGTCCGTTCATGCTTTTTGAAAATGACTCAGCACATTGAAAGTTGACAAAAAAAAGCAAGTCATTGAATTTTAATACAATAGATAAGTTAAATTAATTGGGGTCTTTTATATTTACATGTTAGGAAGTACAAATGAACGCAGGTTTGAGATTTTACTTTACTGGGTTGATAGAGTCACCCCTTGATCTCCAATATCTATTGGTTCCTCTTTTGTTCGTGCAGGCATGTGATATGGGGTTTACGAATTTCCACAATTCATTTCCACATTTTGTTTGGACCATTTATGTTATGTTTTTTTTTTCTTTCCAAATCCTCTAGCCAAGCACAACCTGGCTTTATTTGAAGCTAATTTAGACATTAAATTAGCAGTTGCATTACTTCTACGTTTTACATGAAAAGCTTCAAAGGAAGGAGATAAAACATTTCATATCCTCTATAATCAAATGAAGATAGGAACCATTTAAGACCTTAAGTTCCATGCATCTACCAGAAGTGAGCAGTTTGATTCAAAGATCACTCTGATAAAAACCCAGCACAGAGCAAATCTTTAGAGTCCACTTGAAGCACGAGGCCTAAGCCACTGTTGGACAAAGCAAGATCCCATGCAATTATGCAAAGAGCAAGCAACGTCTATTAGCTGTCCTCTACCGTCCCTAACCACCAGCCCAAAACCAACATCCAAGTTAACCTTCATTCTACAGTATCCGTGTAGCGGGGACAGCAAGAAATTGAATATGATGAACTTTGATTGGATATCTATTTCAAAAGTAATTAATACTTGGGTCTTGGTGGTGAATGCTTTGCTAGCTAAGGAGAGGATGAGCTCATACTTGGTTATTGGTCTTGTAGGACATTGAAGCTTTATCAAGTTTTTTTTGTTTTGTTTATTTCCTTTGCTCATGTATGTATGGAAGGGAAAAAAGCAGCACATTTTTTGGCGAAACATGCTTTGAACACATTGGGACATTCTTCTGAGAACTAATTAATGGAATCTTTAATTTAATGTAAAAAATTAATTAATGCTAATTTTATAATCATTTCAATATGGAAGTCCATGCTATATTGCTTCTGCTTCATGAAAAAAAAAAGTATATGATGTTGTGATTACAGAGTTGAGTATCTATACGTATTACATTATATATATAAAAATGAACATACATATCATCAAGTCGATATGTCCGAGTGGTTAAGGAGACAGACTTGAAATCTGTTGGGCTACGCCCGCGCAGGTTCGAACCCTGCTGTCGACGATTTTTTCTTTTTGAAACTGTTATTTTGCTGCTCTTGTATGCTTCTGTCGGTTTGAGTCTTGGGTTACTCTTTGTGCTTTAATAAACTGGAAGCATAACATTTATCTTCAATAACATATAACACTTTTCTTTATTTTTCTTATTCACTAATTAACCACAATTCCCTAGTGATATACAATGCACATAAAGTGCATCTACCATTAGTACATTATAAGTGTGTTTGAATATCGGTTGAATTAATGTAAAAACACATCCATCTTAATACGCTAGTTGAGTTCTGTTCATTTTTCATCTCAAAATGGAAGCTAACGTTAGTTAGCACAGACTCCGACATGTATCCAAATATATATTGTTATTTTGGATTTTGAAGGTTAGAAAATCATTCAACATGCACTCTAGCTATCTTGTCAAGTGCATTTATATAGAATGCTTATGCTTCTAGTGTACAGTATTAAGTCCCCCTTTTCTCTTGGGCCATAATGTCTTGCTAAGAGAGTGCTTAACCATTAGACAATGGGGAAACTAGTTTGGCATATAAATAAGACATTGTCTAGACTAAGAAAAATTTGGTTTAGCGAAGAACTTCTATGTAAATAATATGTATTATAGTTTATGAGAGAACCAATTTGTAACATCATCCACCCCGTAGAGTTATCCTATAAGTAAATAATAATTAACTGATTCATAATAATTGTTGTAATAACGCCTATGGTTGAAGTATTCTGATCCTTAATTTGCAGTGTGGACCGACCTAGTTTAAGCTGTGAAGTTGTCTGCTGTAGATGGGTCAGGCGCACCCACACATGTACACATGAATAAAATTGGAATACAGAAGGGACCAGACTCAGTTGGCAGATAATGCAACCTAATAGAAATTTATATATATTGAATTTATAGCTGCAAAGTGCAAGGGTATCAATTATTTTGGGACACTTTTACATGCACCACTATATAGTATTAAGTTGTGGTGCTATTCACCTGCGTGATGACATTAACTAGGCTTCAGCATTTAAGAACTTATTTAACTATCTGTGCCTGAGCATTCAACATATTATATAAGAATGTTTTATCTGTCCGCTGTAAAATTGATGTGAAATTTCAATTGAATGTCACATTCCTAGAGAAGTTGACATTGGAGTGCTTGGTTTCAAATTATGAAACTGCCCCACTTCAAAACTCTTTGCATTCAATATTATGTTGTAGATACTAGATATACATGTAGGGAAAAAGTAACTACTACCGAAGCATATCCTTTAATAATGCAATATCCGTATATTATTGATCGAGATTCTTCATATTTGGATATATAAAAATGTGATGATTACTTTCATTGAATTTTCCGACACTGACTTCTGTCAAGACACCCTTATTCAATACAGAGCTGAGCCTTCTAAAATCTACCTTGGTTGTCTTAAAGCGTGTTTAATTATTATAAGTTTCGGTTCAGTATGTTGTATAATAAAGTTTGATAGTATTAGATTTGATAGTAGGTTAAATATCATAATGTCCGATAAAAATTAAATACTATCCAATGCTTGGTCATACAATTTATAACTTATCATATTGTTTAAATTGATAAAATCATACGTTTAGTGGACGACGGTGGTGGTGGTGGAGGGTGGTAGTTGTGGCGGCAGTGACAGTGGTGGGAGGTGGCAGTAGAGTGGTGGTGGTGTGCGCACGATATGACAATGACACAATGGTGGAGGTGATGATAAAGATGGTGGTGGAGTTGGTTGTGGTGGTGACGATGGCGATTGAGAAGGGTGGTGGATGTGTCAGTAGTGAGGGTGGTGACAACGGCTAGTGGTAGCGGCAATAGAGTGAAGGTGGTGGTGATTGCAACGGAGGTGGTAATGACGATAGTGTTAGTGTTGTAGGGTAGTTGTGACAAATTATTATTTAGACCTAACATTGTGTCATAAACTTCTTCATGAAGATTAAAGGAAAACTTCCATGGCCATAGTTGAAACTAGAATCAGACTATGCTACAAAGAGGGAAAAAAAGTTTGTCAAATTAGGGATATCTTTGTGAGCTTGTAATACCGAATTTGTGCCTTTGACATTTGATATAGACCTGCAAGTCCAATTATTTAACCCACATTATTAATTTATAAAATAAGCATTAATATTTGTTTCCTTTTAGAGCATTGACTTAAAGTGGATTATAACATTGACATACATTTTGATGTCGGTTTCTTCCCTTTCTATAAAATCACTTTCACACTATTATGCAAGCCAGCGCCTAGACTCACTCACATTCATTGTGAGAAGGCCATTCCTTCATTCCTTGTGCCATTCTTTCTTTCACTTTTGTTATTCATGCTACTTTTCTTACAGAAAATGACAATTGATGATTAGTTCTACACTCTGGCAAGCATATATATATATGGCTTAATTGCACTTTTGGTCCCCCAACTATCGCCTTCCTGCAAAATTGGTCCTTAAACTTCAAAATTAGCAAAAATGGTCCTCCAACTATACATGTCGTTGCAATTTTGGTCTTCCGTTAGCATTCCGTCAGGAATCTAACGTGAGAAGCTGATGTGGCTCACTCACATGCTTCTCACATGACCATTCAGGAGAGAGAGTGATGACTGGACAAACATGTGCGTGTCACGTGATCTTGCCCACTGCTTTGCTGGCATCTTCTGCTTTCATCTTCTGCTTTCATCTTTCATGAACCCTAATTCTCCATCTTTCCTCTCATAGCCACCAACCATCTTCTCCCCTTAATCCTTTAGCTGCCACCCTTCCTCTCCCCTCACCTTCAAAAACCTTTTCTTCTTCCTTCTTCCTGAACCCATCATCTCTCTCTCTAAAACCAAACAAAAGCCATCACCATCGTCGGCCAAACCATCAAGGGAGGAACCACCCCATGGCAACCTTAAAAGCTCGAAACAAAGCCATGGTTCGATCCGTGTTCACTTGGTCTCAATCTTGCTCGATCTGGGTTCGGGTACGACTGGGTTCTTCTGTTTTTATTCCCTTCTTTCTTCTTCTTCTTAACTGATGGAAGTTCGGTGGTGGTGGTGATAGACTTTGTTGACAGTGACGAGAAAGCTTGAGGGGAGGACTTCGATCTATTCCTGAGATAGGACGGTGGAAACGGTGGCATCGATATGTTCTTGAGGTTTGGATTGTTTGTAAATTGGGGATTAGGGTTATTTGATTTTGATGTTCTGGGAATTGTTGAATCCTGTGGCTCCTTCTTCCTCATCCTGTGTTAAGGATCGCAAAGCTGTAACTTCTCCCCTTTGGGCCTGCCATAATTGTTTTCCTAATTCGATTCAAGTGTTAGAGAGATGAGTATTCAAGTGTAAAAGAATTTCTTTACTTTTATGCTTATTCCGTGATTGAATTCATTTAGTTTCTTAAAGGTATTCATCAATTTTGATTTTTTTCATGTGACTGTTGATAAATTGGGTACTGTGCTTGCTTCGTGGAGCCATTTTAGATTTTACCCATGTGCATTGTTGTTCTTCTCGTGCCTTTTTCTGGGTAGTTCATATTTTTCTGATTGTTTTTGGATTTTGGGGGTTTAATTTTGTGGTTTGGTTGTTGTTTTGGAAAAAATTAATTTATGGGTAAATTTTCTGGGTTTGGGGGAGGGTTGATCTTGATTTTCATGTTTCTGGTTTAGTTATTTATTGAAGAATGTGAGGAAGATGATTTATTTTTCTGGGTTCAAGTTTGGTGGAGGCAAAAAAAAAATTTCTGGGTTGAGATCATGAAGGAAGAACATTGATAATACTCATGAATATTTGTGTGTTTATTTTGAGATTAATATTTCTGAAATTACAAATTAAGGATTTTTTAATAATTAGTTAATTAGTTAATTTGACCTGATTACACCCTTTAGTGTCACGTGACACGCACATGTTTGTCCAGTCATCACTCACTCTCCTGAATGGTCACGTGAGAAGCATGTGAGTAAGCCACATCAGCTTCTCACGTTAGTTTCCTGACGGAATGCTAACGGAAGACCAAAATTGCAACGGCATGTATAGTTGGAGGACCATTTTTGCTAATTTTGAAGTTTAAGGACCAATTTTGCAGGAAGGCGATAGTTGGGGGACCAAAAGTGCAATTAAGCCATATATATATATATATATATTCTTACGTGGGTGTTACTGTTGTACTCTGAGTTTGTAGGGTACGTTTTGAAACAGACCTTCTTGTTTTACTATGACTTTTGTTTGTTCATTACCAATTAAGCAGATTCAAGTAATTAAAATAGTTGAGCGTGAAAATAGATTAGAAATCTTCTTGTATTTCTAAGGCAGAATAGAAGCTCTCACTTCTCAACAGTCAATAGTCAAAATTCCACAGATTATTTGGTAAATTAAAATGCATGATAATGGTTGGTTAGGTACATACATTGGAGATGGCTACGGCGTATTTTCTGTGACGTAATTGAGTTCCAAATCAGAATCTCACTTGCATGGCCTGGACTTGCCGGCTCACTATTATTTTATTGGCCTATTTAATATTTTTTAATTGTTTTACTTGTGTTTCTTGGTCAAACAAGAAAAACAGTAAAGAATTAACAGTTTTGTTTGCCTCCAAAGCTATCAACATTGCACAAATCAATAGTGTGATTGCATTTGTGTCCCACTTATCCCTTTATTAAGCACAAATCACTTACGTGGCTGCATTTAACCCAATTGAACTTTTTCTGTTATGAATGTAAATGCAATGAGATTACAATTATCTCAGCAAGATTTGCATACCTAATTAAGTAAACCTAACTGCCCATATCTATAGACGAGTAAACGACATGGCCCTTACCTCCACTAATAAACAACAAATAAAGGAAACCAATTTTTCTTTTATTTTTTATTTTCGGGAGCAGTTGGGGGAGCCTGACAGGGGCCATAGGCATCTCCCATCTCACCCTTTTTATCTTCTTGTCTTTGGACTTTTGGACTGAGTAATGGCATCAAAAACCAATTACCAATTCTTATTCCCTTTTAATCAATTTTTGCATCAAAAAATTACTCATAGAAACTACTTCCTATAATTGATTTTCACTTTAATTAAAATCAATTTTGAATAATTTTTCAAAACATGTATTAAGTGAATGTTTGAAAATCTTTCTGCAAGTCAGAATCAATTTAGGAAAGAAGTTGTGACTAACTCATCAAAAGTTAATTATGATGATGAAAAAGAGGATCATCCAAACATGGTATAAACTATTCTATTTAACAAAGATTTCAGTTGGAAATGTAAAGCCAAATACAACCACCAACTCATTTCCTAGAAGGCTCCTTCCTCTATTCTACTCTATCTATGAAGACAAAGCAATCTTTCAAGTTTCAACTAGCCCCTAATCTAATCCTTCTTAGGAGTATATAGTATTCATTTACTCTCTCTGTTCTTTCATTTTCCTTCCAAGCCACTGCTCTACTAAACCTTCCAGGCTTCCACTTCCACTCACAAACTTCCATGCCAAACATGACAACAAAAACAAAACAGACTTGTGTTGAAAACAACTCTGCAACTTTCCCCAACCTTGTCTTATGAGATCACCACAAGCCAAGAGTCCAAGACCCTCTTCCCTCCCACACCCACCTCCCCATTATGCTCAAGCTCCTCAACAAGAACCTCCGCCGCTTCCTCTCCCGTCTCCGGTGGCCAACTCGCCGCCGGTCAAGGTCCAAAGTGGTGGTGATCAGCAAATTAGGGAAAAATGACCACCACCACGAAACATCACCAAGCACCAATTTTTCCTCCACAGTTCACCCAAACGCTCAAATGGGTAGCCCGAAACCCGATAAAACAATTCGGGTCGCGACGTTCAACGCTGCCCTGTTCTCCATGGCACCGGCGCTTCCAAAACCACCAACCTTCGACGACGAAAACGGCGTCGCTTTGAAAACCGGCCTCAATTCGCGATCGAAATCCACCAACGAGCGACCCAAGAGCATTCTCAAGCAATCTCAATCGCAATCTCAATCGAATTCCGAAGAAAACCTAATCAGCAAGCAACAGAAGATGACGCGATCGAAGACGAGGGTTTCAATCAATCTACCAGACAACGAGATTTCGCTGCTGCGAAACCGACAATCGAGCTTCTCTGAACACGACAAGGAGGGAGGAGGAGGAGGAGGAGCATGGTTTTTGGGTAACAATGGGGTCCACCACCACCACAACCACCACCGGAGAGGTAGCAGCAGAACGCTGGTGGAGGTGTTGAGAGAGGTGGATGCTGATGTGCTGGGTTTGCAGGACGTGAAGGCGGAGGAAGAGAACGGAATGAAGCCGCTGTCGGATTTGGCGGCGGCGCTGGGAATGAACTACGTGTTTGCTGAAAGCTGGGCGCCGGAGTACGGCAATGCTGTCTTGTCTAAGTGGCCCATCAAACGATGGAATGCTCACAAAATCTTTGATCACACTGATTTCAGGTTTTCACTTTTTTACCACTCTTTTTTACCACTTCTAAACAGTAATTAGCATTTACTTATCTTTTGGTTGGACACTTTCTCAAACATTCACTCTATAATCGGTTAAAATACACGTGGGTCGCACCACTTTTGAAATGGAATCCACTAATTTAGTGGGGTTACATGAATTTTAATTAATCATAGGGTGAGTGTTTGAGAGAGAGTGTCCAAAAGAAAGTGTTGTTAGCACTTCTCTTATTTGGGTAAAATTAGGTAAATTCAATATACATCTTTCATCACCCTTATCACTTGAGATATTATTTGGGACTAAAGAAAATGTTGTTTATGAAAAGTTATATTTGGATAATTGGGTTGATAGAAAAAGGTCACATTCATCTTGATATAATTTATTCATTCTCATTTTATTTAAGGGTAGGATATGTATTTATATATTATATAGATATGGATAGTTAGTTAGGGGGTTTGACAAATCCAACCAATCAGAGTTTAAAGATTTATTAGATTATGATTTAAAAATTTACATAGTTTATTCAAATTAAGTAAAATATTATTGATTATGACATATGTAAAATTAAAATGTTTTTGGTTAACACTGTAAAAGTTATTAACACGGTCAATGGTCAATGTATGTATATAAATTAAAATCTTAATATTATTGACACTGTAAAATATCATTTACACGGTCTTTATTAATGTCTTTATTATTTTGTTTAGCATTCAAATCTTAATTGTATTTTTAGTAAATATTCTTCTACATAAAACTCATCAATCAAAATTAAAAAAAATCCTTATTTTATCTCTTTAAACTCTAAGTAACCTAATTCAATTAAGTGAATTTTCAAATGTTAAAATATTTATATATATATATTTGTTGTTTTATTTTATTTCATTTCATTTCATTATATTACTCTTCACCATCAAATATTATTTAGAGACACACTATTATTTAAATTTACTTATTTTACATTTAAAATCATTCAAAGTCAATATTTTATTGATGCCGATGTACAAAAAAATAATATTTTTTTGATGGGATTAATAATTCCAAAAACAATTAAAATTAAGATTTCCTTACACTCTGTAGCAAGTATTTTCTTTTCACTTTTTAAATGCCGATGGAATCACACCAATAAAAGAGAGAAAGAGAGATCATAAGTTTATCACACCTTTTACTTCACTATTCTTGAATGGATTTCGTGGAAGCTTCTTTGTGGTTTGGCTAATTGCAAAGTGAAAAAGAGAAGATAATCACTTTTTCTACTCATAAAGTGACCAATTATTCCAAAACTTTTCAGTCACTAACTACTCTCCAAACAATGATTAAAGAATGACTTCATTTACGTGTTGTTTATCATATCATAGCTTTACTCAAAAGTGGTGTTACATGAATCCTTAAACTGCTATGCACATATCTTTTGTTGTTACTTGTTTCCTTGTTTTTTCTATGATAGATGCCAACTGTAATAGCTGTAGGCAGCGAGGCAGGACGTCCTGTAATCCTCACCTACTCCTTAAGGATTCCCTGTTGTCATCACTCAGCTTTGTTCCCTTGAGACTGAGATGAGCTGATTTTAAGAATAGAAAAAAAATTAAAAAAAAAATATTTATTATATTAAAAAAAATGTGTAATGTGTAATTTTTGTTCGCTACAATCTCCGTGTTCAGACTCAATGATAAGCACACGACTTAGCTCTCGGGATTAGCATTAGGTTGTTTGTCACCAAATTTGACTTGGAGTTTGGAGAGAACAAGTACCATAACCTTCGTCAATAACTTCTAGATTTCATAATTATTTATGAGAAAAGAGAAGTTGGTCCAAACATGCTATAAGTAAACTTGATTCTCCAAATACTAATGATGCTCTATTTCATTGGATGCTAGAACAACTCTTCCGGTACAATATAAATTTCTTTGGTTTGTGTTTTTGGAAAAGGAAACTTGTACCATAAGCAGGACAAGATCATTTGTTTGGTGTCAGAGTAAATTTGTAGTATGCAATATAGAAATATTTTGTCATCATCTTGGAACATCCACTGCAAAAAAACTAATTAATAATGCTCTGCCATTCAGACACAGTTTGCTGGTCAAAAGAGTATTTTACTGTTCTGACTTAAGTTCATGATAATTAAATTGAGAAATTTGTCTTACTTTGCTCCAAAGGTATCTCTTGCTAATGACCGTCTATTAGAAAATTATTAATGGAAACATCAGTGGAAATCCAACCTGTGTGAAAGCAGCCAAGCTAGAACAATTGAATCAATCTTGCATTGAAGTTCTGGGGTTAGAGAATGACTCAGCAACAAGGGTGAATGTGACATGCAAATAGTGATAATTGTTTTTTTCACAGGAATGTTCTGAAGGCCACCATTGATGTTCCTCAATCAGGTGAATTCAACTTTTACTGCACTCACCTTGATCATCTCGATGAGAATTGGCGTATGAAGCAGATAAATTCAATAATACAATCTTCTGATGAGCCTCACATCTTAGCTGGGGGCCTTAATTCACTTGATGAATCTGATTACTCTCATGAAAGATGGACTGACATTGTAAAGGTAAATCCAGCAGAACCTCAGTTTTTATTTGTCTCCTTTTGAATTTTGGCAAAAAAAAAATACATTTATAATGTAATTAGTTGACAGTGCAAAAATCATTTACACCATCAATGTACTACTGTATAGACCTTGGTAAGGGGAACTTTGCCACCCATTCAAGTCCTACTCAGCTCGAACATGATTGTCGGATACTTGTGGTTTAAACAAAAAAAATAAGACTTACATACTCTAAACCAATCAATGTTTTAAAAAAAAGATTTACATTGTTAATGTATATATATAACGCTTATAGAGAGATTGATATCTTTGTATTGGTTCAATTGTGTGCAGTACTATGAAGAGATGGGAAAGCCAACACCAAAGGTTGAAGTGATGAAACATCTCAAGAGTAAAGACTACACAGATGCTAAAGATTATGCAGGGGAATACGAGTCAGTTGTAATGATCGCCAAGGGCCAAAGTACAAACACAATTCTGAACCTTCTATGCTATTATTGATTTTTCAAAGTTCATATTTATTATTATTGATCCCTAATTTTTTTTTTGAATATTAGTGGAATAACGCTTTTGCTGTTGTTGTATTGCAGGCGTCCAAGGGACGTGTAAGTATGGAACTCGGGTTGACTACATACTATCGTCCTCAAATTCTCCATACAAGTTTGTTCCGGGTTCGTATTTAGTCCTTTCTTCCAAAGGGACATCAGATCATCACATTGTGAAAGTTGATGTGATGAAGGTGAACAACAATCCTCAAGAAAATGTGACAAAGAAACCGCAACAACCGAGAAAGAAAATTGTCAGAATAACACAATCAGCTCCTTCAAAGGGTATCTGGAAAATACACACTGGAGATTTAGATTGAGCTCTTCTTTCTTCCTCATTTTAGATTAGTGCTATGGTTATGATTTTGGAAATGGGGCATTTTGTTTTGTTCTTGTTTCCTAATCGTATGTTCTTTATACAGAATTCTTCAATTTGATTTACAAGAATGTAACAGAAAAGGGTAAGATGATGTGTGACACCCCCCCCCCCTAATTTGTATAGCTTTTGATTAAAAACTTGTAAAATCTACTGAGTGATTTTTTGCTTATAATTTGACAGTGTCCATGGAATTAACAATATTCATGACTACGAGACTCTATTACTGAGCTGAAACTAAACTATTTACTTTCCTTCTAGTTCTACCATGGACAATTTCAAAAAAAAAAAAAAAAGTCCTACCATGGACATTTTGTTGGACATGTATTCTATGTCAGCCACTTCCCATACACTTCAAATCTATATTAGCGTGTTTATGAGAAGGGGTAAATTTTTTTGACAGAGAGAAGGGGTAAAGTTGTAAAGGAGAATAAAGACACTTTGTGAACTGGGAGAAACAACATAGAAATAATTTGATGTTCAATAATTTTTTTTTTGGGATGTTCAACATTTTGACATAATAGAAAAATTACGTTCAATTCTTTAAAAAAATTAATTTGTCAAATTACCAACTCATAGATTATATTGCCACCCAAATAGTTCAAAACAACTATGACTAACAATATATATATCTTTTTGAAATCAACAAAATATATATATATATATATGGTTTCAAAAAAACAATAAAGACATCACTGTGTGAGAGTATAACTATAAAATTTAAAAACTATAACAATTTAATTAAAAAGTTTTAAACTATACATATTTAATTAAAAATTGATTGAAACTAAAGGTTCTATAGCCAAGCTTCAAGGGATGGTTCACCACGTCGCATTTGGCGTCTTCCAACGCCTGCTGTGATAGGAGCGCTCTACAAGGACATTGTTGCTTAGTTTTCTTTTACATTTTCTCTTGTAACAAAAAAAAAGATTAATTTAAATTTTTTAGGGATGACAAGTTATGGAAATTTTTCTCAGTGATCAATTAGATTTATCGGGTAAGAACATATTTAACCCTAACTATTAATATATAGATCATGGGTATAAATAATTGTGGAATAATAAATTATTCTCTAATTAAAAAACTAACAAAAAATGGTGTGAAAGTCACTAGCACTTTTAATTATTAATTATAAGGAGCATGAGGAGATCAGCTTGAGATGCTATGTTTGCCCATATTTCTAAAGAGAACAATATGGTTGCATATGAGTTGATTAGGCAAGCTTTTAGAAATGGCTCTCTTATACGCATTTAAAAGTATTTCCTTTATAATGTTATTCAGTATCTCTTTAAGGACTTGCTAGTGTAGTTTTTTGTGTTATTTTTCTATGTAAATAAAACTTATGCAAATATATATTTAAAATTATAAATTAGTGATAAGTCTAGTGTTTGAAAAAAAATTCAATGTTTGTCCTTTGATTCTTATAAGTGTTAAAAGAGTAGATTGATTATCATTAATTCTAAGGTTAAAATAAAAATATGGATAAATAATTTTAAGTAATATAAATTTTAAATATAATAAATAAATAAATAGTATATATTTAAAATAATGAAATAAATAAATCAACAAAATATCAGTTTAAAACCAGTAAAATAAAAAACAATTAAGAAATTGTCAAAATAATTAATTTCAAACCTTAACTTAGTCGATCTCATTACTTTTGTCCACATTTCATTTCTCTCATAAAGAGAGTAAATTACATTCATTTCCCTGAAACCTCGAAACCGTCCATCTTGACTCTGGATCATTCTTTTCTGTGTTCTCTCCATTATGTAAATATATATATATATATATATATATTTAAAATTATAAATTACTGATAAGTCTAGTGTTTGAAAAAAAATTCAATTTTTTTCCTTTGATTCTTATAAGTGTTAAAACTTAAAAGAGTAGATTGATTCTCATAAGATTGATAAATTATTTTAAGTAATATAAGTTTAAATATAAAATTAAATAAGTAATATATATTTAAAATAATGAAATAAATTAATCAACAAAATATCAGTTTCAAACCAGTAAAATTAAAAACAATTAAGAAATTGTAAAAATAAATAATTTCAAGTCTTAACTAAGTCGATCTCATTACTTTTGTCCACATTTCATTTCTTTCATAAAGAGAGTAAATTACATTCATTTCCCCAAAACCTCGAAACCTCCATCTTGACTCTGGATCCTTCTTTTCTTTGTTCTTTCAATTTTCTCCTTTTTTTCTTCTTTAGTAACATTGAATCTATATATGTCGACCTCATCACCTTTGTCCACGTTTCATTTCTCTCCTAAAGAGAGTAAATTACATCCATTCCCCCAAACCTCGAAATCGTCCCTCTTGAATCTTGATCACTCTTTTCGGTGTTCTTTCCATTTTTTCCCTCTCCTTCTTCATCAATAACATTGAATTTATGTTGACCTCATCCCCTTTGTCCACATTTCATTTCTCTCCTAACAAGAGTAAATTACATCCATTCCCCCAAACCTCGAAATCGTCCCTCTTTACTTTGGGTTACTCTTTTATGGCGATCTTTCCATTTTCTCCCTCTCTTTCTTCTTCAATAACATTGAATTCATAGAAACCTAATGTAGGCAACATGCGGAGGTTCATGGAAAGCTTTCTTTCTTTCATGAACACGCGTACTCAAGGTGGCGATGAAACATGAAAACTTGCGCTAAGATGCCATTCAACATTTATGTTCATTAATTATGGAGGAGAAATTTCAACGTAAGTGGCGAAATTCACTTAACTGAGCAATAGAGTCAATATATTAATGTCTAGCTCCAAAACAAATTAATGTCAAATTGAATATGGGAAGAAAATTCACAAAGAAGGAGCCAAAAAGTATTGAAAGATGGTTGAAAGGTAGACCCCACACACTTAATGCAAGCGGTTCTCTAATGTTCTCCCCACACTATAAATAAGGGTCTTGTAAAACCTTTATTTTCATCTTTCTCAAGTATTGTTGTGTTCACTAACAAAATGAATATCAAGCCTTTTATTTTCTTATGTTCTCTTTCTGTTGTGGTTCTCATCTCTACGGTGTTGGCTGACAGACTATCTAGAGATGAGATTCGAGGTATGAACCAAAAGATCTTTTAACTTGTGCATATGTACTCGATATTTGTGAATAACATGATATTATAGTGAATTTGTTTGTCAAATGTCATTTTTCCGTGCATGTTATTGTTTGGTCTTTTGGTAAACCTTTCTAGCTAACTCAAGTTATGTTATTTATGATGAAGCTGCTGGTGGAATTCATGAAAGTCTTGTGGGGTGTGATCGCCAGAAAGAATATTGTAAGTACTTTAATTCCTCCTCTGGTGGTTTGTTTTAATATGGTGACATTATGCTAAGCTAATTACATGAAATTATCTAGCTCTAAATGGTGAAAAGATGAATATGGAAGCTTATCATACAAATTGCAAAGGCGGATATGGTGGTGGTGGGACTGGTGGTGGAGGAAGCGGTGGAGGTGGTGGTGGCGGCGGCGGTGGTGGCGGCGGCAGTGGTGGAAGTGGTGAAGGGGGTTATGGTGGTGGTGGTAGTGGGAGTGGAGGATCAGGTGGTGGAAGTGGAGGAGGCGGCGATGGAAGTGGTGGAGGTGGTGGGAGTGGAGGAAGTGGTGGTGGTAGTGAAGGTGGAGGAAGCAGTGGTGGTGGAAGTGGTGGAGGTAGTTATGGAGGCGGAGGAAGTAGTGGTGGAAGTGGAGGAGGTGGTAGTGAAGGTGGAGGAAGCAGTGGTGGTGGTAGTGGAGGAAGCGGTGGAAGTGGTAGTGAAGGTGGAGGAAGCAGTGGTGGTGGTAGTGGAGGAAGCAGTGGAAGTGGTTATGGCGGCGGTGGTGGAAGTGGAGGAAGCGGTGGAGGTGGAGGAAGCGGAGGAGGTGGTAGTGAAGGTGGAGGAAGTAGTGGAAGTGGTGGTGGTGGCAGTGGAAGTGGTGGAGGTGGTTATAGCGGCGGTGGTGGAAGCGGGAGTGGAGGAAGTGGAGGAGGTGGTAGTGAAGGCGGAGGAAGTGGTGGGGGTGGTTATAGTGGTGGTGGAAGCAGTGGCAGGAGTGGTGGTGGAGGCGGAGGTGGAAGTGGTGGCGGAAGCGGAGGTGGAGGCGGTCATAGCGGTGGTGGAAGTGGTGGAGGTGGTGGAAGCGGTGGTGAAGGAGGTGGAAGCGGAGGAGGAGGTTATGGTGGTGGTGGTGGTAGTGGAGGAGAAGGTGGTGGAGGTGGCAGTGCAGGAGGAAGTGGAGGGGGAAGTTGTGGGGGAAGCGGTCATCACAAAGGGTCTAGCGGCCATCATGGTCATCATGGCCATAAAGGAGGTGGTGGGAAAGGAGGAAAAGGCGGAGGGTATTAAAGATTTGGTAATGGAGACTATGATAATTAGAATAAAGACAAAGTGATTAGCAATGTGGAACCAATATCCAAGCTTAACGATATTGTAATCAGTTTTTTTACATAAATGTATCTTTGGATGCATTAAAGCAATGAAATACTTGGTTTCACTATTTCGTTTCTATTTTATGTTGAATATCCATAAAAAAAATTAGTGAGGTTGTGTGCATGTTGGAAAAGAGAATCGAATATTTGAAAAGAATCACATAATTAAGAAACACCTAGTGGTTACTTTTAGAGAAAAAAATGATACACCGACAATGTAATTTTTTTTACATTGTCAACCAATCAGATTTTAAGGATGTGTCACGTCAATTAAGAAAATTAAATAAAAATAAAAACAGATTTTTTCACATCCTTAAAATTTGGTTGACGGTCGGTGCAAAGAAATTAAACTCTTAATTTTATCTCTCTACAAATGATTATAACATTGTCAGCTTTTGAATAACCAAACACCCAGTAAATTATATGACAAGCACATAAGTTGGTGAAGGTTATCATGAGATACTAAAAATATGAGATACTCCCTCCGTTCCCTATTATATGTCACATTTTTTGAAAAAATTTTGTTACAAAATATAAGTCACTTTCTAATATCTATGAAGCATTAAATAATTTTTTCCAAGTTCACCCTTATATTTAATATGAAAGAGATGATAAACTTTAGTAGTATTAACTTGGAGAGAGAAAATCATAGGAAAGTAAATAAGGGTAATCTAGGAAAGTAAATCATTTTTTTTTACAAATTTATTACTAATAACTACTTTTCTTAATCTAATAGAATTAGTTATTTGTGACTTATATATAGGAACGGAGGGAGTAGTAGTTTGATTGTTATAATATACTCCCTCCGTTCCTATTTATAAGAACTAAACTAATATTTCACGCCCCTTAAGAAAGTGGTTGGTAGTATTAAATTTGTTTAAATTTATCTCAACTTTCCAAAGCTACACCAATTTATTTTTTTAATTTCTATTTATCATTAATGAGTTGCATAGTGGAAAAAAAGAGAAACCTCTATTAAATGAGGGTATTGTTGCCCAAAAAATAATTAATGCATCTTAAAATTTGGATTGGTTCTATAAAAAGGACCAAACTACACCCTTCATTTGGTTCTTATAAATAGGAACGGAGGGAATATATAGAAACTTGAAGTGCTATGATTTGCGAAATTAAAATTATCGAAACCTTACTTTCTCTCTCTCATCTCATTTCTACCTATTTTTCTTTCTATCTCTCTGCATTTTTGTCACATTACAAATCATATCATTCATTTCTCTCTCATTTCTACTTAATCTCACAAAGTGGAGGAGGAATTGGTATGTGAACTTAACATTATATACTCTCCATCAGCCCCCACCTCTTTTCCTGGTTTTCGAATTCCACTTTTCCCTTCCTCCAGCAACCCCCACTTCCACTTCTGATTCCTTTCCTCCTCATCTCCTCTCACCCCCAAATCTCACCATGAGAGGATCCTGGATTGTATACTTGTTTGATACATTACAAACTCAGCCAGCTTGGTTATGGAAGTGGGGGAGTTCATGTTTAGCAGCAGAATAAATAAATTTAAGTCAATTGAGAGCATGTTGCCTAGAACAAGCCAACCAAGCATCATAAACGAGGGCAGCCTGGATTTGCCTACAACACAAGCTAAAATGTTCCACTTTGCTTGAGAGACCTTCATGCCATTCTCTCTTGACTCACACCTAAAATGTCATGCTTGTTTTACTCTTGCATGGATGGGAAGAACCTTTTACGAGAAGCTTCCGAGTGCCATAATTGATTCTAATAAAAGAGCAGTTGATCTAAACATAATATAACTTGACAGTACCAAACTGCAATTGGCATCAAAAGCAACAGCCATACCAAGAGAGTTTCTCTACTTCAACAAATAGTGAAATAAGCTGCAGCACAAGGACAGTCTTAAAGCTAAAACTGGATGCAAGATTCCTTAAAGTGAGAATCCATCAGTCATCACTTCTTGCATTAGAAGACTCTTAAAACAAATTGAAAGATGGGATCTAATATAAATATTTGAATCTGAATTCAGCAAAACTTGATCATACTCTCCTTCCTCTAAGTAAACACCAAAAATAAATAAATATCAAAAATTTTACATTTATATGGCTTTGTAAGATGCTTCAAGAAACATAACAATCTATAATCTAAACTAAACTAAATGTATAAACAACTTATACTGACACTAGCCAGTGGAAGACAATACAATGCAAACCTCAACTCTCATCTGTACTCAAAATTCTGGAGCTTGAGTTTCTTTCTTCCCTAGAATTAGAAGAATGGAGTCCATCTCCTAAAGTATATGACTGATAACCGGTGGGACTCGAGAGAGAGCCGCTACTGCTCACAGATCTCTCTATATCAAGCCTCCCAGCTACAAGAGGGATTGGCCGTTGTGGAATCGAGGGCACTGATTCATCAGTCTCCATCATTTTCACAACTTGATCCATTGTTGGCCTAGCATACAGCTGAGGATGAGAACAAAGCACAGCAATCAAAACATACTTCTCAAGAAGTTCAGGTGAACCACATTCTGGCATGCCATCCTCAATAACATCCAGATGTTTACCTGTTCTAACCAATGACCAAGCCCAATCAGTCAAAGCAGAAGGCTGGCCATCATCACTCATTTGAAGAGCCTTTTTTCCACTCAAAAGCTCAAGAAGCACAACACCAAAACTAAACACATCACTTCTCTCTGTTAATTGTCCATACAAAGCATACTCAGGAGCAACATACCCCATAGTCCCAGCAACCCTTGTGCTCATATGAGTCATACCCTCAGGGTTGAACTTTGCTAGTCCAAAGTCAGCAACTTTAGCTTCAAACTTCTCATCCAGAAGAATGTTACTTGCTTTAATATCCCTATGGATGATTGCAGGCTGAGCCCCATAGTGCAAATAAGCCAATCCCCTAGCTGTGCCAAGCGCGATCCTCTGTCGCGTTGGCCAGCTTAGTTTCACCCCCATTGAACCAAACAAGTAATCATGAAGGCTCCCATTTTTCATCAAATCACAAACAATAATCCTCTGGTAACCTTCCATACGAGTGGTGGCGGAACAATAGCCTCTCAAAGCAACAAGGTTCACATGCCTAATGCTGGCTATAACCTCAACCTCATGAGTGAAGCTAGCATCACCAGCAGCAGAACAATTCTTAAACCGCTTCAACGCAACTTCGGAGCCATCAGGAAGCAACCCTTTATACACATTCCCATAACCCCCTCTCCCAATTATATTATCTCTATGGAAATTCTTAGTAGCTTTCTTAACATCATCAATTGAGAACCTGATCAGAGTAGTACTCTGATCCATAGACTCCAACCTCGAAACCAAACCGGTCTCGGAAAGATTAACATCCTTATCTTCATTCACCTTATCATTGAATTTCAACCAAGCCCAGAACCCAACACCCAAAAGGGACAAAACCAAAACAGAGACAACAGAAACAACAACAATAACAATGACTCTTTTCTTCCCAGAAGAAGAACCCCCAGAAGTGAAATCGAGCTGAAACAAGCACTTGGCAGTGCCGGGGTCAGAGGGTCCAAACTGGTTGGAAAAAGCGGCGGCGTAGATGGAAGGATAACCGGTGCAATCGGAGAGGTTCCCGATGGATTGGCCTAGAGATGGTAACTTCGACAAAGTGGTGGTGCAGAGTGCGCAGGGTGCGTTGTTTTCCAGTGTCTGGTTGCACTTTTCTGCCATGTTTTGAAGCGAAGATTGAGGGACTAGGGTTTCGAATTGCTCCTTGGTGGTGACATTGACGCAACCCTGAGAGATCCAAGAGGTTTGGTAGCCGCAGGAGGAGCGAATGTCGAAGTTGCGGTCGAAGGTGTTGGTGTAGGATTGAAACGAGCTCCAGCATGATTCAGAGGAGTTCAGGGGAGGGACGAAGGAGGAGGTGCGGCGGAGGTAGTCTGACTGGACGAGGCGGAGAGCTTGGTGGATGAACTGGCAGCGGGTTGCGCCGCCGGAGGAGTCGAAGTATTGGGGTCTGGCGCCGCCGCTGATGGCGGTGAGGACAGTGAAGTTCAGGGGACATGTGGCAGCAGAAACAGAGGAGATGATGGTGAAGAGGTTGATGACTATGATTATGATGGTGTTCATTGAGTATGGTGGTGAGAATTGAGAAGAGAATGAAGATTGGTTGGTGGGTTTGAGATTTGTGAGGTTGAAGATGAAGATGAAAGAAAAGGGTGAAAGATTTTGGAGTTAACTTTTGACCATGGGATTGGTGGATTGAGGTAGTTGCTGGTGACAAGACAAGAGATCATGTTCTTTTTTCTTACTCTCTCTCTCTCTCTTTCTTTCTGTCTAATCAATCCACAACACAGTACTAGGAGGGTGCTTCCAGGAACTCAACCTGGTTTACTGTTACTGTAAAAGGGAAGTAGTAAGTACATTGTGTTGGTTTGACTCAACATAGTCATGGATCATTGTTCATGGATGCTCATGGTCTTTTAGTAGTAGTAGGTATGCTTTGCTTGCTTGCTTTTGAGGTTTCTTTTTGTTACCTTCTTTTTCAAATCTACTTTCATTTCATCTAGAAGGTGATAGTAGAAATGTAGTGGAAAATGGGGGAGGATGAGGGTGAGATTTCTTGGGCTGAATTTTCATAGGAGAAGATAGATTTCTTGAAGAATGTATGATTGATGGCTCAAGGATTTTGTAACTTGGAAGTATCCATTTATTTGTTAGTTGGAGTTCCGTAGCTAACTTTCTCCTGCAAAATTTTCTTATTAGTATTGGTTTTTAATAGGAAAAAGTTTGATTTACACTTCATTTCCATCTAGACGAAAAGGGATATGATAATAGACGATACAAAAAAAAATTATGATGACGGATGTGATAACAAAAGAAAAAAGAAATTAGATGAAAATACGATGAAAGTAAAAATATGATGTGAATAAATCAACACACTTTTAAATAAATCAACACACTTATATAATAGATGAGTAGTATGGGTCATTTTGCACTGCATGAACGTTTTGATTACAACAAGTAATGACCTTGAGGTTTTCATATGCAAATTCGTGGCGATTTTAGCATTGTTTAAAACGTGTTTTTTATACTTTATATTGAGCAGCGGTTTTTTATTACTACTAAATTTATACGTTGCTTGAATGCAGTGATGGATTCAAGATTTCTTAATTGTGGGGAAAATACGTACATACATATAAAAAGAATTAGTATGGGCAAATAATATAAAGAACATACATGTTTTTGCTATACAAACAAACAATATATAAAGTATTTAAATTGAATTCAGAGAGCAAAAAAATTTTGTGGGGCATTTACTCCAAAGCCACCGATGTGGATCCGTCTCTACTTGCATGTCATTGTTGGAATTCAATTAAAATATGGCACTATATGAATTATGAAATGTCAACACAGCTAGAGCATAACAAAACAAATTTTCTATTATGTAATCATCTTCAATAAAATTCAAGAGTGTGCTATGTATTTTAGTCATGCATCACTCTTAGATATGAAAGTCTCTCCTAATCTATATTCTTATTCTCAATGAGCTACGTACGTAGCTTCTTCTACATTAAGCATATTATATTTCACTAATTTTTATGATTTTTATTCTTTTTAAAGATTTGCCGCTTTAGAAGTCAACCACGTGAGAGATCGAACAAATGAATTTGTTTTAAATAAATTTTAAGATATATTGCTTACAATGTTGAAAATGTGAGAAGGTATAATCCTATAATAATTAAATTCGTGGGTTCAGCCTAACCTCATGCACAAACAATCAAAACATGACATCAACACATCAAAAATATTATTTCCAAGATGTAGAGTCGCGGTTTTCTGTTTAAATTTCATTTCTCTTTTCTTTAAGATAATTTCATTTCCCATCAGCTAGGAACTCGTCAAATTTATCATTTATTAAAGTGATTATAAATTATAATCCCCTGCACGTGATTGTTGAACTTTGAAAATTAGCATTAAATAAGCAGAGAGCTGAAAAGAAGACTTCATAATTAACTATCCAACATTTTTCTATTTTAAAGTTTTTGGTGCAAACATTTTTCTATTTTAAATACTACAACATAGCGTATCAAAATTTTTTTTAGCGTTTCAATTTAACTCTATTTCTTTTAATTCTCTCCACTCCAACTATTTTAGATAAGCCCGTAAAAAAACTATTTTAGATAAAATAAATTAAAATTAACACATGGGTGGATTCAAATCAATTTTTAATGGATGTAGAGTAGTTAACTATATTTCTTTTAAGGTGGTGGCTAGCATGAAAGTGTGGTTGGGTTGTTTATCATGAAAGACCATAAATTTATTATTAAATTAATTCAAAATACTAATTATGTCATTAATGCTATTTTCTTTTTGACCAATTTATCCTCTTCTTTATCAATTTACCCAAACTAACTCAACACTTATAGAACCATTGTCACAGCGTCACAACAGGTCAACAGCCTCGAAGCTTTCTGGATAAAAGCCATAAATTAAAAAACGTTAATTTCTATAAAATTAAATCAATTTCATGTTTAAAAAAATCATAAAAGAAAATATGTGATTTCATTTTCATACACAAGCATCAATTTCATGTTTAGCCTTCATCCCTTCCATTAACGAAATGCTTAATATTATGAAAATGAAATGTGCAATGACATCAATATCATGGTTTTAGCCACTATTTAGAGTTCTTCTCTGTCCAAATTATTTCTATTGATTAGTCCTTTCTCATTTCGTTGTTTTCCTTGTAATAAAAATTAAAAGGCATCATTGTTTGGAACTTTGGATGTGGCAAGGTAAATGCAGAGGAGAAAGAGATCAAGGAAGAGAGGAGGTGAGTGGGAGCGCAGGTGGGGGAAGAGAGAGAGGTGGAGGGGAAGGGGCAGATGGTGGATATACAAGGGGCTGAGAGAGGAGGAGCATGGGAGGAGAGGGTGGAGGGAGGAGGGCCTTTTTGTAACATTCCTTTTTTATTTTTTTTATTTTTTTCTCAACAAGTCACTACCACTTGCTGTAGCAGGTAATTTAGCTCTTTCATTTGTGAAAGACCTATAACTATCTTTCATCCTAGAAGCCGCCTTCTTTTAATTCTCTCCACTCCAACTAAATATTTTAAATAAAATAAATTAAAGATAAAATTAATGTTAATTAACACATGAGTGGATTCATATCCATTGTTAATGGATGTAGAGTAGTTAGCAGGGACGAGAAAAAAATAACAAATCCGGTGATTGAAAATGTAACGCATGCTAAACAAACGTTTTAATGACTAACATCCAATGTTAAGAATTATTTAACGTTTAATTGAATGAAAAAATTATTTTATAAAGCTATGATTCATCCACTTTGCTTAAGATAAATAGTATTAATATAGGCAAAATTTTCACTCTTTTACTATAACATTATCAATAACCACACCATTCAAATACTGACAATCAAGCAGTAAGTAATCCCGACACTAGCATATAATGTTGATAACCTATGTATATGTCTTGAGGACCATAACTCTAAAACAATATAGTAATATACCCTTTCATAAGTGCCATGCTATAAACCCCAAAATTTAATCTCTAGTACATAGATCACTCTAAAAATGAATAAACTTTAAGATAACCATGATTAATTATATATCACATATTAGATCAATACTTAACATCGAATTTTAGTTTTTCTCGTCAAGTACGAAACCTACATTGCAAAAATGAGACTATTGTTAATTGAGGAGAAATTTCTCCCAACAAAAATATTATTTGAATAGTATATTGTCTATTCATCTTAAATTTTTGTCTTAAAAAAAATAGTTATTCTGTTTTTTTTAACAAACAGAAAAAAAATTGTGGCTCCATATTGTTTCCGAAAGAAAAAGAATATATATATATATATGACCCGGTTAAAAAGCACGGGCCCAGCCCAAATAGAGTTGGTGTAATAGCTAAATCCTCCTATTAATGAAAATTATATTCACTGGATGAGATCAGAGCCACCAACCAGAACCAATTAATGTTGACAATCCTTAAACCTCAATCAATCACAAAACTTTACAGGTTAATTCAGTTCACCCATCCATCTAAAGATACAGTTTTTTTTTTTAGCTTTTAAGAAAACAAGAAGAAGAAGAAGAAAAGAAACCGACACTACTAATATAATGTATCATATTTATATGATATGATTTAAATACATAGGTATGATTGAATGTGGAGCCTCGCAGGTGATTTGCTGGTGAAGAATGTGTGTAGTAATAATAATGACAACGTATTGAGTGGTGTAGTTCAGTTTCTTGGCTGAGGGGTTTGGTTAGTGCGTAGTGATTGTGTTAATTACGCTGAAATGATAACGATTCATGTAGTATAATATTTATATATACTTTTATAAGAATTGGTAGGACGTTACGTTGTTTGGAAAGAAGAATTTATAATGATTAATTAACAAATGATGTGGAGATCCATTTATATTCAATCAATTATTTAGCATGAGTTAGTGGAGGTGTATGCCTTCAACATATTATTACTATTACATGGAAAAAGAAAAGGCAAACTCTTACTCTGTCTTGGTCTTTTATAAATGGTAGGGATGAACCTAGAACTAGAAGTACAAGAACAAGTGTTCAGGTCTCATCCAGACATCCACAATGGCAATAACTGGTGCCAATTATGATGTGGGCACACATTTTTTCCTAAGTTTTAGAAACTGTCTACTAAAACAATTTTTTTCTCAAAAATGTCATTACTCATTAAACCATCCACAATGGATAGTTGGATGGGGTGTTTGATGTTGTTGAAAGTTGTTGAAGAGGTTTAATGGTTTGTTGAATTTGGTTGAAAGGGGAGAGAGAGTGTCAAATTGTTGAAAATATTCAACATGTTTAAAGAGCCTGCGGTGTGCCACGTGGCACGAGGCCAGTGGCCACCGTAGGCGCGTGTGCAGCACGCGCAGACAAGGCGCGCAGGAGAGATAAATTTTTTTTTTCTACCCCTAACACGTGGCAGCCTCTGGTTGGTCAGTCCGGATTTCGTTTTTCCTTATCTTTTGAACTCAATTATTTCATAAAAAAAAAATTTTCTGAAAAGAAAATTATACCAAAATTCATGATTTTTTTTCTTTATAAATAGAGACTTTGTTCGTTTAATTTGGACACAGAAAAAAAAACCAAGTTTTTTCACTCTCTTATAAATTCTTGTATGCTTAGTTTGTTGTCTTGCTTTTTAAGTTAAGAAAAAAAAATTATAGTCTATATTTAAAAAAAAATTGTTAAGTGTTTATTGTTTTAATTTAATTTAAATCGATAATTGTAATTTTATGTAATTATAAAAACAAAAATATAAAATTAAATAAAAATGTGTAATAAAAAAGTGGTGGGGTAGGGTGAGTGGTGAGTGGTGGGGTAGGGTGTTGAGAGTTAAGTAAAACCATTGGAGTGGGTAATTGTTGAAAGTTTGTTGAATTAGAGAGAAAATGATGTGAAATGTTGGGAAGAGAAAAAGTGGGGTAGAAAAGGGTTAAACAAAACATTTTTTGTTTAACCATTGTATTGTATATAGTCTTAGAATGAGCTAGGTGGAATGGAATCTAAAAGAATGTTCTGTATTTATTTCTTCACTTCCTTCATTGCATTGCATTTACTCACCAACAATTGGGAAAGTATTTGCCCGTTGTGTATACCCTACCGTTACTCTAGTTCGGTTTTATATTTTTATATAAAAAGTTATACTATTATTCAATGGTATATACTATATAGTAGTATTATTTTAGTTTTAATCATGTAATCTTATGAGCAAATTTTATATTATGGTAAAAAGAAAAATAAATTTATATTTTTAATAAGTATTGGCCGTCAGTAGTTAAAAGTGTGACTATTTAAACTTCTAAGTCAAAAATCCATTAATTTTGGCAGTCACAGTCGAATTTTAGAAAGAATTTTGGTCTTTCACGTAAATACAATAGTAAGAAAAATCTAAAAGTTTCTCATACTTAAACATTAATTATGAGACCTTATATCCTTGTTTCTCAAAAATGTTGTGGCTAGAATTCACAGAAAACAAGTAAATTGAGAACTTGATAAGGACAATTAACATGTTAAAGCCGTCTATGTGGCTGCTAGTATAACTTCAGTTGATTGCTGCTTGCTAATAATCTATTCCAACAGCAAAGACTCCAGATAAAACATTGAAAAAATTAGGAAAAAGGATCGGATCATATTAAAAAGTCAAATATATTTTGAATCCATAATATTTTTCAAAATATATCAATTATCTGATCAGATAAGTTCATAATAAAGAAGCTATTTGCAATCCACAACTCTATGACTTCGTCTCAGCTTGACCAGTGAAGTAAAGACAAAATTGAGGTTGGTTTTCTGAGCATTGGACACCATTTTCCACGTGACGTATCCAACAAGAGTAGTAGCAGCAGACACAAGAGGCGTCTCTGCTGACTCTGACCAATGAAGCAACCATAATTTTTGGAATTTTGGACACTACTTATTTTTATAATTTTTTAGATAATTGAAAGAAACTTTTCAAATAACTTTCAAAATTAAATAAAATAGTGACAAAAAATTATATGTAGAAATCATTTTGGCACCGCCAAAGTAGTAAAGTAAGCCTGTCTTCCTCAACAATCCAAACCTCAATTTGCACAAAATCATTCCCCTCATCCAAAGGATTTCATTTATTATTTAATAATGCTGGCTTTTGATAATCTACAACGTATAAAATAATATATTATTAATTCCAAGAAAATCTACCTAGCCAATATATATTGTTCGATAATAATTTTATACTAGGTTATACTTCCTACAACAATGACTAATTGCATCATTGTCGCAGCTATCTGCACTATGAAGATATAAATGATTGACAATAAAATGTGTTATATTTTTATGAGTGAATCGTCAATCTCATAGTTTTTTTATCGTCAATCTCATGGTTAAGAAGTGAGGTGAGCATCTAACACATGAGAACTGAGCTTTATTGAATTACTATTTATGATAGTCCTCAAATATTCATATTATTTTATGTGTTTGATAAAAGAAGAAAATTGTACAAGAAACGTTGTGGCAAGTAGAGGGGCAACATTGAAAAGGGCAATGATAGCTATATGTTGAAGCGGGGAGGCCAAGTAAAAACAACCTTTGATGTCTGCACCTCTGTTTTCTCCATTGTCTCATTGCTCTGTTTTCCTCTGTTTCTCTGTTTCTTATTCCAATTGAAAAACAATATCAGGGGCTTGTTCTTTGTCTCAGTGGCATTCGCCAACCAAACTTGTCTTTCACTCTTCCTATTTAGTTCAATTTAATCATTCACACCATCTTTCTAAGTTTCTTTTCTGAGTTTTCAGCGCTTCTATGCAGATTGCACAGCACCCTTCCTGTTTCTGATACGTAATTTGGTGTCCTCTGTTTTGGGGTCTCTTCACAATATGGTTTTTCTCTCTTGCTTTGGCTTCTCCCTCAGGCTTCTTTGATTCTTGCAATTCAGGAAGCTTTTCTTTCTTGTTTTGGATATCTCCTTCAACTGAATAATTTTACAACCACTTTCCTATATTTTTCATCTCCATTTCAATTTTCTGTTTGATGGATTGCTCTTAATTTATTATCTTGTTATACCAGAGAAAAATCCATTCAATCTTCCTTAAGTTATGTGTAATTTATCCTTCATCATAAAAAATCTCATTTTCTTGATGAGATTGTGATATATTTTCTTGTACTACTAGTAGAGGGTTTGTGCCTTTGTGAGTCTTTGAAAATGAAGGATAAAGTGGATTCCCCTGTTACAGTGCTTGAGGATTATTTCAGGAGTTCAGATTCAGAATCAAGTTCTTCTAAAGAGGTTACAGCAGATTCTGAGTCTAGAGACATTTCAAAACCTTGTTCTAGGTGGCATTCATTTCTTCAATTGTTGAGGACCAAACCAAAAAATCAAATGGCCACATTGCATCCTCTCAATCTCTCCAGAAAAATGAGCAGGAGCATGAGGGAAACCATGCTCCCAAGTTGTTTCATTGATGCAACTTTATCCCCTTGCAGATCACCTTGGAAGATCTTCACTCATCATGATTTACAGGTTGCCACCAATTACTTTAGCCAAGGTATGCAAACATGCTTAAGAATTAGATTTGCCATCTCATTAAGGAAGATCAAGTGCATGTTTGGAAAGCATAATCAAATCTGTAAAATCAATTATACTTTGTTAAAATAAATTATAACTAGTTGAAATGATGTTTGAGTGTACCACCAAAAATTAATTTCATGAGTCAAGAATTCAATCCACTTGACACAACAAATAGTTGTTTCTGCGTATAATCAATTGTGAGATTTTATAATTGAATTCTGTAACAGGAAAACCACAATTTTAATAAAAGTATCCAAATATAAATCACATCTTTTTAACTCATACCTACATAATTTTAGTAGAATCAATTATATCCAGAATCGATTCGGCTTACGTTGATCCAAACACACACTAAATCCATACACACACACACATACTAAGTAATCACCTAAGTGTGTTTGGAAATTCTTCTAGAATTGATTCTAAATCCATAATCACTGATGGGGAGAAACATATGTGAGTAACAGCTTCTTCTGGGTGTCATAATTGATTTTGAGAAAACAGATTGATCAACGTACTATGCGTAGCATGTTTTGATTTTTTTTTCTTACTACATTGGTTGGTGCAGAGAATTTGATTGGAAAGGGAGGTTATGCTGAAGTTTACAAAGGGTGTTTGCCAAATCATCAGCTAGTTGCAATCAAAAGGCTAACAAGAGGAACAACTGATGAAATCATAGGTGATTTCTTATCTGAACTTGGTGTGATGGCACATGTAAACCATCCAAATACTGCTAAGCTTGTTGGCTATGGTGTTGATGGAGGAATGCATATAGTTCTTGAATTGTCTGAGAAAGGAAGCCTAGCTTCAGTGCTTTATGGTAGTAGCTAATAATAGCTTAAACAATTTTTCCCATTTTGCCTATTATTTAGCCAATTTTTACTGTTTTTAATCAAGTATTCATTTCTTTATTTCAGGTTCTAATGAGAAACTACCATGGTGTATTAGGCACAATATTGCATTAGGAACAGCTAGGGGTCTATTATATCTTCATGAGGGTTGTCAAAGAAGAATAATCCATAGAGATATAAAAGCTGCAAACATATTGCTCACAGAAGACTATGAGCCTCAGGTATGTATGCTTTGGATTCTCTTTTGTAAGTTTGATTCTGTACAAAATAATTGATCACCACAAATTCCTTGTGTAAAATGCATATTTTGTAATTTACCACAAGTTCAAACAAATTTTGGAAGATTCTTCATTAAATGTGATGGACCAAATGAAACCTGTCTTTTTCTACATTATTAGCTTCTCTAATCCACCTCAATTTAAACAGCACTAGTGTTTCTAAGTTTCATACATGAGTGGACTTTATAATTCTATATTTAATATTGTAGGAATAAACTAAAATGTTGTGAACTTATGGTGCAGATTTGTGATTTCGGGCTAGCAAAATGGCTACCAGAGAATTGGACTCACCATACCGTTGCAAAATTTGAAGGAACTTTTGGGTTAGTGACCTTCAGAATCACTAACATAGCATGTTTTAATCAACTTGTTTTTTCTCAGAATCATTTCTGACACTTAAAAGTTACAAAAGCTTCTCCCTAAAATCAATTTTAGTTTTACAATCAATCATAGAATGATTTCTAAACATGCACTTATTGTTATAAAAAATTGTGGCTGCAAAATTAACTCGGGTTTCATTTGGGGTTGACACAGATACCTTGCTCCTGAATACTTACTTCATGGCATAGTGGATGAGAAAACAGATGTATTTGCCTTTGGTGTACTGCTATTGGAATTAGTCAGTGGGCGAAGAGCACTTGATTTTTCACAGCAAAGCCTTGTTTTGTGGGTATAGTACCTTATCAACAGTGTTTAAGATAGCATCCACTTTTTTTACTTGTGTTTTTATAAGTAACACCATTAGTCCATCTAGGAGAAGGTGATTTACACTTAAATGTCATGCTAGCTTGACTTATAGTCTTTTTTTACCTTGAAAGATTGTCAGTCTAGGAATTGAAACTTTCCTTCTAATAATAAAAAATTTCAGGCAAAACCATTACTGAAAAAGAATGAAATTATGGAGCTGATTGATCCTTCACTGGCAGACGGCTTTGACTCTAGGCAGATGAATCTCATGCTCTTGGCAGCTTCTTTATGCATACAACAGTCCTCGATTCGTCGTCCCTCTATTCGACAGGAACGCGATACATTTCTTTTGAAATTTCAACATTATTTGACTTCAACTAGCAATTTAGATTACAAAATTTCTGAAATTTTTTTGGTGGTGCAGGTTTTACAGATTCTGAATGGCAATCTTAGCTGCTTTAAGGGGATGAAGAAAACTCGAATGCCATTCTTCAGAAAAGTCTTCCGGGAAGAACTCCTTGACTCTGATTAGTTGAATGAGGAGGTTTTGATCGCTCAATGGTGATTGTGATCTTTCTGGCTCCAACTTTCTACTGGAGTTTCTGCAGAATAGGAATTGTCTCATCAAACCGACATTTTTGCAGTTTGTGATTGTGATGTCCGTAAGAAATTAACGGTCGCTACTGGAGTTCGTCCTACCAGAATGTGGAAGTTCCTGATTCAAATGAGATTCTCTGAAAAAGCCTGCAACATTGTAAATAGTAGGTCTTTTTAGTTAGTTATTTGGAAGAAAGAAGGGTTAAAGGTCATATTAGTCCCTGTATTTGTAAAAGTGTTTGGTTTTGGTCCCTTAGCCAAAAAATGACGATTAGTGGCGGTTTTGTTTACAGTTACTGACGGTTTATAATACAGTTATTGGCGGTTTTTTTGCTGAGGGACCAAAATCAAACGTTTTTACAAACACATGGACTAATATGACCCTTAACCCAAGAAAGAAATACTGTATTACTGGTGAGACTTAATCGCATGTACCTCTCATGCAGTTGTTGCAGTGCCAAACGTTCAATCCTCTCCTGCAACATAAAGTGAAAAACATAGCACTCCATTTGTATAGTAGATAGAAATCAATATATCTTTTATTATATCAGTTTTTCTATATCTATTTTTTTGGTATTCCTCTTCATGGTATATAAAAGCTAAAAAGGAAAGAAAGGAAAAACTTTTTTCTCTTCCTTTTTTTAGCTTCTACTAGTGTTTTTTACCCGCGCGTTGCACGGGAAATATGTCTATTGTATTTGATACATAAATTAATACTTTGATTATTAAAAATATATTAAACAACGAATGAAATAGAAAAGTCAGAATTGATGAGTAAAGTGGAGATAAAGACTTCTCTTCTATGTTCGATTGAGACCAAGAGGAACTCGTTTCACATTCTTCGTAAATATGAAGACGATAACACAAATCATAGATATAAGGAATTATCAACATATTAATCTTAAAAAAAATTAATGTGATAGTAGCACAAATCAGGATTGTGTAAGATATATCATAAAGTATAACATTATTGTGTTTATTCCAACTAAGTAGGGATGACAATGGGTAGGTATTGTAGTACCATCTCCATACCCGCGTTTTTAAAAATTACATGTACTCGTCTCCATACTCACGTGGGTAGCAACTCGAAGCTCCCCACCTTTAGACAATCCAATGTCATTACAGGAAGCTATCCATCTTTGCCAAAATCTAAATCTATGGATAATAATGGGTCACAAAATCATAGGGTACCCGCAAAAAATATCCACTATGGGTATGGTAAAAAATTGCTAAATAGGTATGAGGTTGAGTATAGATAATTACCCGCAAAAAATAGTGGGTATGGGTGCGGGTATGGGCACTATAGTACCCAACTGGCCCATATCCGCACACTTATGTTATCATTATTATTATTACTAGTGTTTTTTACCCGCGCGTTGCACGGGAAATATGTCTATTGTATTTGATACATTAATTAATACTTTGATTATTAAAAATATATTAAACAACGAGTGAAATAGAAAAGTCAGAATTGATGAGTAAAGTGGACATAAAGACTTCTCTTCTAAGCCCGATTGAGACCAAGAGGAACTCGTTTCACATTCTTTGTAAATATGAAGACGATAACACAAATCATATATATAAGGAATTATCAACATATTAATCTTAAAAAAAATTAATGTGATAGTAGCACAAATCAGGATTGTGTAAGATATATCATAAAGTATAACATTATTGTGTTTATTCCAACTAAGTAGGGATGACAATGGGTAGGTACTATAGTATCATCTTCATACCCGCGTTTTTAAAAATTACATGTACCCGTCTCCATACTCACGTGGGTAGCAACTCGAAGCTCTCCGCCTTTAGACAATTCAATGTCATTATAGGAAGCTATCCATCTTTGCCAAAATCTAAATCTATGGATGACAATGGGTCTCAAAATCATAGGGTACCCGCAAAAAATATCCACTATGTGTAGGGTAAAAAACCGCTAAATGGGTATGAGGTTGAGTATAGATAATTACCCGCAAAAAATAGAGGGTATGGGTGCGGGTATGGGTACTATAGTACCCAACCGGCCCATATCCGCACACACATGTTATTATTATTATTATTATTATTATTATTATTATTATTATTATTATTATTTGGGAATATATTAACAAATTAACTTAAGCTATAGCTTTCAAACTCACTCTTTTTAAAAAAAAAAGTTTGGGATATATTAATATTAATTAATACTCTAAAAATAAATAATAAATAAATTAAGATAAAATCAAGAAATAAACCACCTAAATCCTAATCAAATCTAAAATTTAAAAATGTATTTTTTTACTCTAAAAATAAATTAAAAATAAATTAAGATAAAATCAAGAAATAAACAACATAAATCCTAATCAAATATAAAATTTTAAAATGTATTTTTTATGAGAATTAATCTGAGAATGACACGTGTTATTTTTTTTTCAAATTAGTGAATATTCTGCACCCTAGAAGATTTTCTTTTCCTCAATCCTTTTGCTTTTGATTAAGAAGATAAAAGCAGGAATCCTTAAAGCATATGACATCTTACAATTAGTTGAAGAACAAAATTAATTCATGAAGAAGATTGAAACAGAAACCCAAAATGAAGTCTTGAAGAACAAAATACCCTCTTTCACCAATTTGAAAGGACTGTGGTGAAAGAATTGTATTTAGTGTATTTGTGAATCTTGGGGTGGAGCTCTTGTGAAACAAAAAATCAAAGGAACATTTCAGTCAAGAGAAACAAAAAATGATGTATTGCCCCATATGTGCGCACCCCAGCAAATTATTTATATATGTAAGAAAAAAACAAAATAATTCTCTCACCCAAAATAATTGTGGTTACTTCACCAATAAACTTATACTAACAATAAATTTAAATTGAACTTAAGGAAATATATAGAGTAAAGTAAGATAAGTCACCCAATTGGCATACTAAAACATGAGTATATGCAAAACTAATGAGTTTGAGGAAAACATGAACCAACCTTAAGAATGAGCTAACCATACTCATGAAGATTAAATGTGAGCTCTTCATATGCTTTCATCAATTTGACTGACCTGTGCATCATTAGAAAATTTTTTTAGTAAGTTGTGCATCATTCACATGCAGTGCAAATAGTATGCTTATACACACAGCTCAAACATGATGAATAAAAACGTGCAAAATTTGAGAAATGAATATAAATTCGGGCTATCCTAAGTTTCGTAAATTTCTATAAATTATACCAAAATATGGTTTAGAATGGCTTCAAACGCATGGATTTCTACAAACTATACTAAAATCTAGTTTAAAAAAATACAAAAGCGGAGGTAGAACAATAAAAAAAACATTACGTCTTCAACAATGATTCGTTAAAGGGTCTATGCAAAAATTTGTAAACTTTTGGATCAAAACACACAAAATATGTGAAATTTTAGAATCCAGGATTGAATTACGAACAAAGGATAAACTGAAATAGCACAAACCATCAATCACAACATGATAAACTCTTCTTCACGTAACATCATCTTACGACATACCTCTGTCGTGATCGCGACATGTGGCAGAGGTAGAAATAGCAGCTATCAAATCTCTGCGTGTCCATGGTAGCTTTGTGGACCCTCAGCACCAAATCAACTCCCTTTTCTTAGAATTAACATTAAATAAATAATAAGATAAATTAAAATAAAATCAAGAAATAAACAACCTAAATCCTAATCAAATCTAAACTTTAAAAAGGTACTAAATAAAGATAGATAAAAACTACCAAAATCTAGCAAATCACAATAAAAAACTCATAAAATCCTGAATTAAATAAAAATATGAAAATTCAATAAAAATACCATAAAAAATCATTTATACTCTAAATGTAACTCAAAAATAAAATAAAATATTTCATGAAATTAAAATTAAATTAATAATAAATAAGGATAGATAAAAACTATCAAAATCTAGCAAATCACAATAAAAACTCATAAAATCCTGCATTAATTAAAAATTCGAAAATTCAATAAAAATTAATTATTATACCCTATAAATAAATGTAAAATAAAATAAAATATTTCCTGGAAGTAAAATTAAATAAATAATAAGATAAAATTAAGAAATAAACAACCTAAATTCTAATCAAATCTAAAATTTAAAAAGGTACTAAATAAAGATAGATAAAAACTACCAAGTCTAGCAAATCACAATAAAAACTCATAAAATCCTGAATTAATTAAAAATCTGAAAATTTAAGAAAATTTAATTAATATACTATAAAAGTGAATCTAAAATAAAATAAAGTATTTTCTGGATTTAAAATAAATGATAAGATAAATTAAAATAAAATTAAGAAATAAACAACATAAATCCCAATCAAATCTAATATTAAAAATGGTATTAAATAAAGATAGATAAAAACTAACAAAATCTAGCAAATCACAATAAAAACTCATAAAATCCCGAATTAATAAAAAATTCAAAAATTCAATAAAAATTAATCAATTTATTCTAAAAATAAATTTAAAATAAATTAAAAGACCAAATCTTATCTTTTAAAATAATATCAATCAATTATTTTAGAATATATAAAATTAAAACATATATCAATTGAAAATTATATCTTCTAAAATAATATCAATTAATTAGGTTAGAATATATAAAATTAAAATATATATCAATTGAAAATTATATCCTCTAACAAATTGACACGTGGAATAATTTTTATGAGAATTAATCTGGGAGCGACACGTCACTAACTTGGCCTGTGGGAGCGACACGTCATGCTAGAAGTTGTTCTTTTCTAATATATATAGATAGATGCGATAACAGTTTAGAGGTATAGCTGTAAGGTGGGAGTAGAATTCATATTGGTTGAGCACATATAAGTTGATCTTGTTCAAATAGAGTCCATCCACCTGCTGGTGAGACACATGGACCTTAAATTTATTTATGTTCACAATACTCGAACTCTAAAACTTTGTTTGGTGTAAAAAGTTTTCCCTTTCAAGATATGGATCTCTTTATTTGGAGTAGATAATTGCAAATATTTGCTTTAGGTAGAGGACAATTGCACATGCATAATCTTCAACGGTACGTTTGGCAGCTCTAGAACGTGGACAATCAATTAATTCGATCGCAGGGCATCATGAACAACAATACTCCATATGCTATTGAATGTATGCCATAGAATTTTAAATAAGTGGCCGCCATGTATATATTTTATTATTTGTGTTTTTAGCTAGGCAAAAGTTTGTTGGGGTTGATTGAAATGTAAGTCTCACATTGCTAATGAAGGAGAAAAAATATTAAGTTATGCATCTTGGAGAAGTCTCACATCGCTTAGATTAGCGAGGGGTGGGAGAGTCCAAGACTATATATAGGGATCTCAAGCTCCTTGTTTCAACACACCAAAAAACACCTAGTAGTAGCACCTGAAAACACTTTAAGTTTATATTTGTTTTTTTTTTCTCTTATGCTTTTGTTTTAAAGTATTGTGAGATGTAGTTCAAATATTTACTTCAGAGAGTGTGGGTGTACTGGTGTCATGGGGTGGTTGAGAGTGAAGTCTATGTGTTGTAACAATTTTCACATAGTGTTTATTCTCTGGTTGTCGGTTTTGACAACGGTCGTGGTTTTTTCTCCGGTTTTGGAGTTTCCACGTTATATTATTGTGTTGTTGATTGCGCTCATGGTTTACTTTACTTCTTCAGCTGTGTTATTTCCTAACAGTGGTATCAGAGCTTCCGGTTCGATGGATATCACTTTGTGTGGTTTTGCGAAGGTGCTGAAGAAGTGTGACACTTCCGGTTCGATGGATATCACTTTGTGTGGTTTTGCGAAGGTGCTGAAGAAGTGTGACATTGTGAAGTGCTGTTTTGGGAGGTTCTGGTTTGGAACCAACCTGGTGCATGATTTACAGTCGATCTGCAGCTGTGATGGAGGAGTTGATGCAATCACAATTACACAAGGTGTTCTGGGCATGTAATTGTTTAGGTGGCACACAAACATTGGTCGATATAGATGCAAAGTGTGTGGTGATAGCATGCGGGCATTGGTTGACGTTGATGCAAGGTACGTGGTTATGTCGATGAGTGATGAACTTCCGGGGAAAGCCAACATGAAAGTTGCACCATAAATTTTCAACAAGATTTCGGCATGTGAAAATTCTTGGAATGGTTTAGTTCCAAGTGAAGAAAATTCTTGGGATAGTTTAGTTTCAAGTGTAGTGTACTTTTTATGGTGTAGTATGATAATTTAATTTGTTGGTATATAGACAATGCGAATTATGTTTTTCGGTGAAGGCAATGATTGCCGGTGTAGACAATGAAGACTGAAGACCATTACAATCAAGGTGGAGATTGTTGGGGTTGATTGCAATGTAAGTCTCACATTGCTAATGAAGGAGAAAAAAGATCAAGTTATGCATCTTGGAGAAGTCTCACATCGCTTAGATTAGTGAGGGTTGGGAGAGTCCAAGACTATATATAGGGATCTCAAGCTCCTTGTTTCAACACACCAAAAAACACCAAGTAGTAGCACCTGAAAACACTTTAAGTTTATATTTGTGTTTTCTTTTTCTCTTATGCTCTTGTTTTAAAGTATTGTGAGATGTAGTTCAAATATTTACTTTAGAGAGTGTGGGTGTACTGGTGTCATGGGGTGATTGAGAGTGAAGTCTATGTGTTGTAACAATTTTCACATAGTATTTATTCTCTGGTTGTCGGTTTTGACAACGGTCGTAGTTTTTTCTCCGGTTTTGGAGTTTCCACGTTATATTATTGTGTTGTTGATTGCGCTCCTAGTTTACTTTACTTCTTCAGCTGTGTTATTTCCTAACAAAGTTAACATCTGATCGGACGAATCTGATCAAATTACTATAAGAGTGTTGATTGATGTGGAACAATGAACTTTCAAGAGGTTCGAGCGGGATGAAATTGTCGTGCTTGTCATCTTCTATGCCCGGGAGGGTCCTGTGAAAACACTAGGGTTTAGAGTTTAGAGTTTAGGGATGCTTAAGTTAGAGACTAGGGGAAGAAGAAGGCATCTCAGATTTAGGATTGAAGTGTGTGTCTACCTGATGACCTTATGGGACTTGCCTTTTATATGAGAGTTTGGTTGGAGATATCGTTGAAGTAATGAGTGTCTGCTACGACTTTTAAAATCAATCGTTGGATCTGTTGCTCCCTACTTGAGTCAAAGGGCTTAGATGAGCATGTACATGTGGCTCGAAGTCTTAAGCTCTTAAGCTACAGTTAAAGACATTTGATGAGACACGAAGAAGTGACACCAAAGTCATTGGTCGTGAGGTCTGGAGTGCGTGTATGTGGCAGCGGGGACAATCATGATCGGGTGCGGCCACGATCGGGAGGTAAGTGGGACGATCATATAGCTCGCCAGAATAATACCCACCTTCACATCTACATACACTATCCCAACTTTTGGAAAAAAATCTAATATAACCTTATGCATTAATTGTAACACCCCGATTTCGGTGGCGTCACTTTAGTAACCAAAAATAAACTTAATGCGGAAAAACGTGAATATTTTTTTTTGATAAAAGAATTAGAAACTGAAAGAAATGAAACTTGACAACAGAAGATAACAGAACTACTATACGATAGATAATTACAGCCCCCGCTGTAAGTAGCTAGCCTCGTCACGAATAAACCTCCAGTGACGGGTAATGAGAAAGGTAGCGCCCGTAGGCATTATGTACAAACCAAATATAAAAGTGAAGTGTCCGCAACACCATCCCTCAAAACTGAGAATAAGCTGGTCCATCGGCCTGAAAAGACCTCCTAAGTCCAACCAACTCTCTGTGATTCCCATAAAGAAACCACACAAAAAGCTATAGGCGGAACTACCCTGTTCCCAAAAGAAAACATAACGGTCAGAGCTAAGACTCTACTCCTACACTAATCATATCTCGAGGAGCTCACACCAGCACTAAAACCTACATGCTAGCATGATCGTCGTCCGAATCTGAATCCAGAACGACCTAGTCTATGTACACCATCCGTCCTCCTCTCGCGACCGCGATGCGCTCCTGTTCCAGCATCTCAACCCTAGTTCCCCCCGAAGGGTGAACCATCATGAACTAGTCCGCCATGGACATCTGACAAAGGGCGTAGTCCGCCAAAGCACACACAGAAGACGCGAGGGTCAACTCCAAAGAATTACGTAAATAATAAATCCAATAGATACAGATAGAGATAGCTACTTAGGCTTATAAGTTAGAGATAGCATCCTAGGGTTGTATATTTCACAATGAATATAAAAGACATTAATAACAATTAACATGCATCAGATAAGGTTAACAATTATCAATCACACTCAGCAACTAAGTCAGTATGCATGTTGCATGAAATGATATGGCGGTTAACCCAGTTAACCAAATGCATTCCGGAAAGGGATGGACATCAAACGGATCAGCCCTAACACTAGCCACAGTGGGACCATTTCGGCCAACAACAACGGTAGTCAGATCAGCAGTAAACCCGAAGGTCTGCCATTTCGGTCTGCTACAAGAGTCGTCTACAAACGCTCTTACACGGCATTCCGGGTCTTATGACCATTTTGGAAACCGACGAGGTCCAGAGTACGTCCTGTGTTAATACCTCATTAATGTTGCATGAATGCAGGATGGTTAGTCAAACAACGTCTCCGATCTCACTCGACACGTCGCCACGTGTTCTAACTAACTTATTTGTCTCTAAAAAGAATACCCTAAGGTAACAGTCGATTCTGCGACAAAAGACAACACTTCACAACAACACATTATCTCATGATGATCTCCAAATCATCCGACTCATCTCCATCCGATGGTCAAAACTGTTCAACGAGCAAAGAGTATCAACATACTCAGAAACGTACTAGTTTTCTCAACTCTTGGACTCGACGACACTTCTCATTATCAAAACTTAATGTTCAAGCCCTAAACTTTCGTCTGAGTCTTTTATCATTATATTAAGGGTTTTGAGGTTGTTTAATACATTATGGAGGTTCATTATGTAATTGTTTAAGTTTTGTCTCTAATCCTATTAGTTTTCAAAGATCTCATAATTCCAATGATTCCCTGGAGAAGGTCTCAAAACAAAAGGTCCATCATCACCCAAGTAATGGCCCGAGAAGTTCCCAGGTAAGCTGGCCGGGCACAATGCCTCATTAAAAGCCCTTCTTGCCTTAGACAGAACAACCCAAGTTCTTACGTGAATTCAAATGGGGTTTTTCCAATATCATTTTCAAACTCATTTTCCTTTGAGAAGGTCTCGATCCATAAAACAAAAACAGGGTACGAACCTCGGTTCGTCCCATCAAACTTCCTCCAAATCTCAAAATAAAATCGGCATGACATGCCCGTTATCCTCACTCTGAAGCATAACAGATATATGTGCAATAGCATAGTTAAATTAGCACAGTCCAACAATCATAGCACATATATCAACACATCCTAAATTAACCACGTAGCATTTAGCATATAGAGCAGATATCACACATCCTAGATTAACCATGTAGCACATAGCATATGATTCAAAACTCAAGAAAACAGTCAGTAGATGAATAATCTACATTGTCAGCCGAAGCCTCAGAAAACATTTTTCCAGTCAAACACAAACAAGTGCATAAACAGTAAATCAAGTCGAATTCGTCGACACCTAAAGCTATACTAATAGTTCAGTGAGTAGCCCTCACCTGTAGATTCTCCAGGATGGTCCTCTAACACTTCCTCACAAGCAAAGCCTTGCTCCTCGGGAAACTCTTCAAATGAACCTTTAAAGTAAAACCACAGAATTCTATCAAAATCTATCGGAACTAAGCTATCAATACTTACTAAGGTTACACGAAGTAGTATATACTCCGGGGTACGATAATCTAGCGCGAAAGGACAAGTTTTCGAAAAAGAATTTTCTTCCTCCTCCTAGGGTAGTCTCGGCCACTATTGGTAATTGTGTGGGTCGATTTTTCTTCGATCAAACTTGGTTCCTAGGTTATCATTAGTCATAACTAAGGGTATTCTAAACTCGGAAAAATTATCGGATCGAAAACTGTCGCATGGGTATTTTGGTCATTATTTTCAGCTCAGAATTTCAAAATCAGAATTTCGAAAAACAAATTCGATGGGGTTGATACTAACGACGATTATGACGACTAATCTTACTAACGCTAAGCTCAGTCGAGGGTTTTAAGCCCAAAGGTTGGAACTCTAGCCAAAAATGGGTATTATGAGCAGAATTGAAACTCGGCAGCAATTCGGCGAGAATCAGCAAAATGTAACCCGCTAAACATGCTCAGGGGCACGCAGGGAATAAGTTTAGATAGAAAGATGAAGGTATTTGGATAGTTTTGCCAAAAACTCAAAACTTAGAGCATAGAAAAACATAGAGAAAAGCTACAGAAGTTACAATCAGAAGAAAGGATTAGCATCAGTACCTTGAGACCTACGTGTAGCAACGAACTATGGAACGATCAGACAAGAATCGGCGAAAAACTCTCCTCCTCCCTCTTCTCTCCAAGCCGCGGGTTGTGTGTGTGTGTTTGTGAGGTTTTTGTTTCAAGCTTCACATATTTATAGGGAATGAAATGGAAGATATTTATCAAAGATCGGATCAGTATGAATAGATATTTATCAAGATTGGATAAGTATGAACAGATATTTATCAAAGATTGGATAAGGTTGAATAGATATTTATCAGAGATTGGATAAGAATGAATAGATATTTTGTAAACCGGTACAGTTTTGTTTAGATATCGGAGGATTTAACTCATAGAGTTAAGATAAAAATATAAAAGCGATCCCAATTTCTTCCTAATGATTCCAACGTATTTTAGACACGATATTCACCCCGCTGAATCTTCTAATTCTTCAAAGAAATATCAGCATGATTTTTGGTTTTCGAGGCTTGTTATATAGAGGATGGAAAAACGCGGGAAAATGAAAGTTTCGCGATTCTGATTTTTCCGGCTTCATTCTCCGTGAATTCTAAGATAGGTTTTGGCGAAAGAATTCCAAAACTAAAATGAGGTCTCCTTGTATTTTTGGTAACTAATGCAAAGTCGGTGTAAAACGATTTTACCCGATAAGTTACTTTTTGCATCGAATGTCGGAATAGAAAACTTCCTTCTGAAGAAAGATTGAAATCATCAAGAGAAATGGGTGTACGCGTGTAGAATCTTCATTTGAAGCTCTGAATAGAAAAAGTCTTCATTGTCGGTTGATTCTAGGGTTTTGAAATACCAGGGTTTTGGTTTCGGCAAACTTCCGATGATTGGAATCGGACGTTCGTAGATCCTAGAGTTTCGCCTCGAAACGATTGTTATATATGGAATAAGAGAAGTTCTAACATTTCTCTGAAGATTTTTGGACTAAATTCCTACAGTGTTCCAAGGGTGGAAGATTTTTGGAAATTTTATTCCTATAGTGTTCCAAGGGTGGAACATAGTCTTTTCCTAAGGTTCTTATCCTAGGTTTAAGCGAATCGATCGTGCTATACCTTTTATCAATTTTGATGAAATCCTTAGACTTTTCCTGAACTTTCTCCTTCACAAATTTATTTCATTTAGTAAACTCTTGTTCAGGTTTCCCTTCACGATACATCAACCCTAATCGCGAATAAGAATTTTATTCACTTAGCATAAGCATAGAAACTTGGGTCTTACATTACTACCCTCCAAAAAGAAAGTTTCGACCTCGAAACTTAAGGGTCAGTAAAAGTTCTGAATATTGTTCTTGATCTTTTCCTCTAATACCCATATAGCACTGTCCGTGTCCTTGTTCCAAATAACTTTCACTAAAGCACTCTGCTTTCCCTTCGATTGTTTCACTCTTCTAGTCCCAATGTTGACCGACGGCGTCTCAACAGACATATCATCTTCAACTTCCCGAGATTTAACTACAATCGTAAATGCTAACACCACTAAATCTCTTATTCGGTTGCAGTCCAAAAGACAATGATGGTGGGACAACCAATCCATTCCTAGGATAACATCTAGGTTCTGTTAAGTCAATCAAACAGTTAGTACTCATCATGAGATAGCATCTAACATGCTATACAATATGATTAAGCACTAACTTCAATCAATTCTAAGCGAAAAATCGCTTGCAGACAATCAATTTTCACTCTTTGCAAAGTCACACAACCTAGCACATAAGACCTATTCCCCAAAGACTCCCAAAAGACTCGACAAGCTCTGATACCACAATGTAACACCCCGATTTCGGTGGCGTCACTTTAGTAACCAAAAATAAACTTAATGCGGAAAAACGTGAATATTTTTTTTTTGATAAAAGAATTAGAAACTGAAAGAAATGAAACTTGACCATTAAGAAGTAACATTTCTTACCACATTCTAGTTATTGATAGGTTAATATGCTTTATGCAATCTAGGTTGTGGTACCTTAGGTTTATACTTAAATTAATCCTAACACATTATCGAATGCGAAAGCCAATTTTCTAAATACTGCAAATTAAAGTGCATGCAATTAAATTTTCACACCACATTCTAATTTTGGATATTTAGTAAACTAGCTTCAGATTCTATAATATAGTAGGTCTAACTTAGCTGCATGATTCTAGTAGTCCCTATCATTTCAATTGCTTGATTTAAGATTTAAGCCCCTCTACTTTCGAAATTAAACAATTATAGTTCAAATGTTGATTTCTCATCCAATAACTAAAAAAAAGTTGATGTTGATAATTTTTATGCCAATGACATGATATTGATGTTAGTTAAATTATTGGAGCAGGGGTGACATTCATTGAAACATATGTGGTTATATTATTGGGCCAAGTAAGATGAAGAAGGCCCAATAACTCCATGACAATATTAATGTTAGTTTTTCAATCTTTTCCAGAAGCAGTAAATTGACAAATTACGAAGGAATCCCCATTTTTGGTAAAAACAAAAAAAAACAAAAAAACACTCTCCCGACAAAACAACGTTTTCTTGTCTGGATTCAGACACACACGCTCGCACCCACCCACCCCGCCACCACTTTAGAGAGAGAGAGAGAGAGAGAACACCACCACCACCACCTCTGTCAAATTCAGTGTCCAACAATTTTCAGATTCAACTTTCTGTGTTTGCGATCTGGTACTGGACCAAGCCATGGATCATGTGATTCAGCTGCAGAGGAAGCTGCGTGAACACGAAACTGCCATGTTTCGCGAGGTTCATCTCTTCAATTTCTTTCTTCCTAGTATTTTATTCCTACTTCTTCTTCTTCTTCTTCTTCTTCCCTCTGGTCAACGGGACTTTGACTTTGCTGTTGGTTGGTCGTTTTCCATGATGATTGTTTTTTAGTTTTTTCAATTTGTGATATTTGATTGGTGATTTTTTTGGGTGATGGGTTCTTAGGGGTTTCTGGATGATCAGTTCAGCCAGCTTCAGAAACTGCAAGATGAGACCAGTCCAGATTTTGTGATTGAGGTTGTCACCATGTTCTTTGATGATTCTGAGAATCTCCTCAACAGCATGGCACGTGCTCTGTATGTATTATCATTATGATATATTCTTTCATTGATTTATTAACTTTCTGAATTCTGATATATCACTTTTTGTATGAGATATTGAGAATTAATTGGGAAGGGAATTTATTGTTCCAATGGGTTTTCTTTGATTTGTGCAGAGAACAAGTACCTGTGGATTTCAAACAAATAGATGCTCATGTGCATCAGTACAAAGGAAGCAGTGCTAGGTATAATAATATTAATACTTTATTTGATTGATTGTCTTTGTGTACTGATTGCTGCTGTGACCTGCAAAAAATATATTCCTAGAAGAAGTTCTGATTATTTGTGAAATTATATTGTTTAACAGTGTTGGTGCTGCCAGAGTTAAAAATCTCTGTGTTCCTTTCAGAAATTTTTGTGAGACTCAGAACTTGGAAGGGTGAGTGCTCTAACATATTCTCCACTTTATGCTATTGCTTCAACATTAGTAGTATCTAATATCATGTGAATGAAATATTTTTGTTCTATATTGCTTGGCTTTAATGCATTCATTGATTCTTACTCTTAAGTTTGTTGGGTGGTATGGTCAATAGAGCCTTCACATGTAATTTCTGAAGCTTTAACAACCTTTGAGGGATCTATTTCAGGGGAAACATTTAAATACTTCAGGAACAAAATACATCATAAATTAGTATGATTATGTCATTTTCAAGTTCCTCTAGAGTTTAAATGACAGAAATCTTTGGTATGTGCTGCAAGTGGGGGTACCTATTTATTCCTTATCTAAAAATCACTTCTTCTACGCATTTTGACCTGGAGACCTTCACTCTGTTACTCAGATGCTACTGATTTTAGCTTTAATTTGGGGGAAGCAATTCTAACAGTAAGTTTTATTTTACTTTTAAAAATCTGCATCCCCTAAATAGTTTTTGTTTCACTAATTATGGTATCAATTTTGTAGTACACTTCTAAAGAATAAACTGGAAAATCTAAATTCTGTGTTTTTAAAAACTGGCAATAAAATTAGTACCTATAGTTTGAAAGTCTTAGTCTCCTAATTTCTTGAGTCTTTCTTCTTTCAAATAAAATACTCTTAACATTCTTGAATTTTGTATTTATCACATGACATCTACTTTTAAATTGTATGGAAAGCTTTTGCACAAATTAAAGTGCGTTTACATAGATTTTTCAGGACTTTATCTTAACAGTTTCGTGGTGATTGTATAAATTTGTACTATTTAATAAGAAGATATACAAAGGAGAAAAACATAAGACTATATTTGAGAACAAAATGAAAGTGATAAAAGAAAGATGATTAAGAAATTTAAGTCTATAAATACTAGGAAAAATAGTCTGTTTATATGATTCTTAAAAGGGAAATGATAATTTATTCAAAATTTTAAGTCATACCTTTTGTTATAGATATTATTCTTGATATGGACTGACTATAAAATTCAGATGTGGATTCTTCTTTTTCTTTTTTAAAAATGATAGTGTTACTTTTGAAGATAGAAAGACAAAATGATAGTGTTTCTTCATCATCTCTTTTTATCCTCTTCTTCAATGGAGATCCATATTTTTCCAAACAAGATAATGCGAGTTTTTGGAATGAAATTCTATTTCACTCTTCCTTTTTCTTTTTAGGAATATACTATCAACTAATATACTAAATTACTTTCCCCACTTAGGGCCTGTTTGATAACTGTTTCCAAAACAGTTTTCAGTTTTTAAAAACTGAAAACTTGTTTGGTAAGACCTGTTTTCAAAAACAGTTTTTGAAAACAGTTCTCATTTTTAGTTTTTAAAACTAAAAAACCAAAACAGGTAAAAGATGTTTTCAGTTTCAGTTTTTAGTTTTCAGATATCAGTTTTCTAAATGTTCGAAAACATGTCATTCAAACTGTTTTCTTCTTCTGAAAACTGTTTTTAAGAATTGTTTCTGAAAACTGTTTTAAAAACTGAAAACTAAAACTGCTATCAAACAGGCCCTTAGTCTGTCATATCTTGTTCAGATTTATTGGAGACAAGAAGAGGGAACCAACTACCAAGTGATTTGAGTCCGTCATATAGTTTTTTTTTACAATGGTTTGCTCCTAGTCGGCTTCTTCAACTGTCCTTTCCATTGAAAGTGAAATCAGCTTGACCTGATGTCTCTGAGAATAAAACAAACAAATTCTTAGAGCCCTCAAGGAGAAATCCTGTATTTTTACGTTACAACCAGCATTACTCTTTTGGAACAAGGAAGATTGCGGTTTGATAATAATAGAAATTTAAAACCAGCAATTGCAATAATAAGAGTTCTGAAAGACTGGGAATATGAAATAAATGTGATGACAATTGATGAGAGCTGAGAATATTTTCATCTATGTTCTTATTTATACTTGAGATGCTTGAAGGCTTCATAGTCTGTAAAACCTGTTTATGCACCCCTGTAATTCAACTGTATTAGATATTTAGTGCAGCTGCTGTCACAGATCATAGACCTTCGCATATGTTTTTGGATGAATGAGTAGTATTGGTTACATTACATGCTATGTAATTCCAGTTAATTTTTTGATTTCTTGGATCAAAACTTCTGTTCTGAGATCAAATTGATTCTTAAAGTGAAAGTGAACTGTTTATACATGTGCTTATATTTTAAGAGATCTTCCATTTACAATTCACTTTATTGAACTACATTAGTAAATACATTAAAAAGGTTGGCTGCTGGTGGGTAACAAAATATCCCCTTTCCATTGGGACTAAAATGATAATGAAGAGAAAAATGTTTATTGAATGCTTCTTTCTTAGCAGTTAACAAAAAATAAAGCATGGTGTTGTATGGCCTTGACTCTAATAGCATGTTTGGATCAACTTCTTTCTTCATAATCAATTCTGACATGCAGAAGCTACTTGCATAAACTTGTCCTTAGAATTGATTTTGTCTTTAGAATCAATTGTAGAAGGTTTTCCAAACATTAATTAAATTTTGTACAAATCACTAAGGAAAAAGATGTTGGTGCAGGTGTGTGAGATGTCTACAACAACTGCAACATGAATACAGTCTACTGAAGAACAATTTTCAATATTTGTTTAGGGTAAGTACTGTAACATTTTGTTCTAGGAGCTTTTTCTCACTTAATTTCCCACACTAATGCAGCTTCATATGCCTGTTTGAATCCAAATGTAAAGCGCTAAAGTATATTACTTGCATTTTTAAATACAGCTGCAGCAAGAAATCAAGGCTGCTGGTGGTTCTTTTCCGACAATAGAATAGATGGAGGTGACATGATTGCTTACTAGGGAAAATGAGGATTGAATTAAATGATGCTTTTTCCTTTAGCAGCTGATTTTGTTTTTCTGGATTATACCTCATGAATGATATCAAGTTTCATTTGATCGCTGGGATAGTGCTGTTGTGAATAAGCATTTCTAGCCTAGTTTGTTACATGTATGATATGATTCTTTTCCAATAAACTGTTGAGTACTTATCTAAAGTTTCATATTTTTATACTCAAAATAAAGTGATAAAGTTTATATTGACAGGTCTGTCAATCCTTTATTTTTTTAATTGCAAAGAAAATGTGTTTTTTTACAGTAGACTGACAAATGTATGCTATGTTTGGACGTTTGTCGACCCCTGATTAAACGGATGTTAACACGCACCTCAATACAAAGTAAACATAGCTCTTCTAATGGATTGGGATGATGTCCATTTACAAAGTAAACCGAGCTCTTCTAATGGATTGGGATGATTGTCATTTACATTGCATTCAACTAGTATTTAAACACACTAGTTAACTTTTCCGTTAGTTATGTAAAATCACAAATTAACTTGTTAACTTACATGACTAAAGTTTCCTCCAAAACTTAATCTTAATACATGAACAACTATACATTTAATGATACACTTATACTCTAGTAACTCCATCACATGGAGAGGAGAACAGGGGGAGGTAGCTACATATTTTGTAAGAATATCACCTAGTTGAGGAAATTTATGATTTGATCGATGAAACAAATTGATCTGAACCTTCTGGAGCACCACATGACAATAATGTGAATGTATTTTGTCTGATCATAGAATTTGGCATGAGATCTATGTCTCAGATTGGCTATCGTAATACAACAATGCAGAGCAGTGAAATGTTAGTAGATCAATCAACAAGTATGTGATCTACTGAATTTGAAAGATAGGCTAAGACTCAGTATTCTTCTGAAATGGACCACCACGTATTTTTCTGATTCAATATCTAGGAAATAAGACAATTGCCCATGAAAATGCAGAGTAATAGAGTGCCTCTTATAAGATTAAGTTGCTCAGTCTGAATCCCTGAAGGCTTTGATTTGGACCTCTGATGAAGCAAGGAAGTAATACAAGTAGTGTAGGAAGGGTGGGAGCAAACCATGAATTAGCTTAAGTTGCTGCTCGATACAACTAAAGCATGAGTAATAAAAAGTAGTGAGCTTGGCAATAGGAGAAAAGGCTACATGAAATCAATTCCCTCAATTTTGAGTATAACTCTAGACTACAAGCCAAACTTTGCATCTCTTAATGGTTCTATATATCAGTCTTGTATTTAATTTTGAAGACTCATCTACATTCAATAAGTATCTTTCATAATGGTTGATCAGTGATTACCCAAGTGTGATTTTGTTCAAGGCCTTGGGGTTTAGCTTACATAGCCTAAACTCAAAAGGAAATTGAAGTTCTTTTTTTTATAGACAAATGTTAGTTGTTATAAATGTTTGTAAATTAATCTCTCCTCCGGGTTCGATTTGTGATTTTACATGGAGGAAACTTGTCATTTACATTGCATGTGTAAAATCACAAATTAACTTGTTAACTTGTTAACTCACAGCCAAAAGGAAATCGAAGTAACTTGAGCATAAGTAGTTTTTGGCTGTGTGTGTTCAGAGATGGATAAGGTCAAGTGAATGTGAGAGGACAAAGGAAAGAGGATATATATTAAAGCCAAGAAATATACATTTTGGAGATTGAGGATCCCATTTCAAATCAGGGGCGACTTGTAAGTTACTAAATTTTGACACAACTAACATGAAAATATAAGTATATCTTCATTTCCATTTGACAAACTTAAGTTGAAATTAGTAAATCTTTCTGGTTTGTAAAATCTTTTCTTTCAAAATTAACCTATCTAATATGCTTAATTGAAACATGTATGCATGCGAGTGATGTTAATCTTCATTCTACTTTTTCCACACTCAACATATATACCAAATTTGAGTTTAATTAGATTTGTTTAAACATGGGACAGGAGTACTGTATTATATATTATATATATAGTGAAAAAAAAATAACTCTTGGTTGGAAAGACGGTTTATAATGTTGTAGAAAGAATTGCTAGTGAGTAGTGACAGAGGTGGATGAAAAAGACAGAACAATCAATGAAGTTGCATTAAAATGCATGCGGAATGAATACACTAGAGCAATATAGTGCAATCACCACGCCACCCTCAAAAAGCCACCACCTCAAATTCCATAAATTGAAGATTGAGTACCAGAAAAAGTGGGTGTTTTGGGTAGTTGTGGTTGGTGCAATAATCTTCACAGTTTCTCTAGTATGATGAGGGCCATTTGAGGAGGTTGAGGATTTGGTTTTCAGAACGATGTCTTTTGCCAAACAAAAAGTGAGGCGGGTTGGTTTTAATTAAGTAGCCTTGGTGGTGGTGATAGCAATGCATCACAATGGTTGTTCGCTTTCATATGTCTTTGGGCCCAAACTCACTGACATTATTCTTTAACATTCAGAAAAATGCTTTCTTTCTTTGTCTTTATAGCTTGGCTGAATTGGAGTTAGAGGTAGATCAAGATGTGTTCCTAGCTAGCTACCACAAATTAATATCTAGCAGGGGTGTGTTTTTTCACAAAATATAATGTGAACGATTAATAAGTGTGACAATTTTCACTAGTGCCATGCTTAACACATTTTTTCTACTATAGTGGTCATACTCATGACATCATTGTAACTAATCATAATTAAGTGTAATATTAGACCTAGAGAACAATAGTACAATACTATGTGTAATCTGAAATTGTACATTTGCTTAAAAACTTGCTCTTTAAGTCACCGCTTCTTGTACTCTACTAATAATTTACTGCAAGTAATAGGCTATAGCTTAGCTACTAGACAAGTTCAATTAAAAATATAGTTTACAGTGTGACTTTTGACCCACGCAAGTATAGCTCTGAAGTCGTTTTGGGAAAAGAATTAAAGAGCGCAGAGAATTACAGGACAAAAGTTGAACAATTTAGGAAAACGAAACAAACTTTCCCCTATCACATGATAGTAGTTGATATGATACTGTTATGTTGACTTACTATCTGTATCCAAGAGGCAAAAGGGGCATGAACCCTTCTTCTTTCTACATGGTAAATGGTAAAAGCACAAAGCAGAATGTGAATTGTGAAACAAGCTTCAGAGCATGCATGACTTTGACCGAATGGTATATGTTTTTTTCTTTTCCCAATAACAACAGGCATATAGAAGGCATGTGTTTTGAGGGATTTGGCTCCTTTGTAGTCAAGACAATTTTATAAGGCAGTCGGGAAATTTACACTGTTTAATCAAGATTAACCGATTAATATATTTCACCAAATAGGTAGAGATTAGCTTGAGACTTGAGTCATTTGATCTTCATTGAACGGCACAAATTTTACAGTTATGTGAATTTGTGATTTTTTACCAGATTCGTGTCGGAGCTGAAAAGTAATACTAACTTATCGGATTTTTTTTCCTACACAAAATTTATATTAGAGACCTTACTTTAAAGCAAATAAAATATATATCACTTGAACCAATTATCGATATATAACCATGTATGTTTCTTTTAAGATAAGTTTTTTTATAAGACAAGCTAATGAGTTAAAAGAAGTAAAATGTGTTGATAGGCGTATCCAACACTTTTCACTTTAGATTACTAAAATATCAAAACCAGTAAAAAGAAATAGAATAAGGATATGGGCTCTTTTTCATACTACCTTGATTTTAAATGATTGGGGTATACTAATAGTGACTTGAGTCTCTAATTAATGACATTTATGCTATGCATCAGGGGCTGAAGTCCAAGCAAGTATGGATCACAATCATTAACTCAATTAATGGAACTCATCAATCAAGTGTCAAACTCATACTAATTGATTAATTTGGTGAGTCTTGAAACTTTGAACTTCATTGCTTAAAACTGAATTGGAATCAAGATAAGGAACACACATTTATTATTCATGATTTATTTTGCCACATAGCGAAATAGGACAGGTGCCATACCAGAAATAAATATAACTCTACAAGAAGCCTTGAACACCAACAAGGTGAAATTAGGGAATCCCCACTTCAGTCTAGCTTTTGTTCTATGCCATTTTCCATTATAAAGTATCAACTGCACAGCTTAGCTGTCACCCACTCCACATAAAACCCTCACTTGCCCCCTCTGTCTCTTCCTGTTAGTGTTATGTACTTTTCTTTCTTTGGTCCCAAGCTTTTGGTTTGGCTCACTTGTCTTCTGAGGAAATCACTAACACTTTTTTCATTATTATTATTTTAATAAATAAAATGATAATTCAAGAGTTATTTATATTACCTCCGTTTTAATTTATCTATCTAGAAAAAAACATACACTTAAGAAACATAATTAATTTATAAAAACGTTTAACCTTTCATTTTATCATTTAATATTTGAACTAATTATTAGAGCATTTAGGAACACGTAGCAGTAACCTTTTCCTTTACTTTGATAAGAAAAAAAAAAACATAGATAAAAACATGCATATCAATGTGAAAAAGTGAAAACAGCCTCAATGATCTACTAAAATTATGTGCCTGCAAATTTAACATCAACTAAAATACATCTCTTATAATAAAGCTTTGGGATGCTTAAAAATTATACTCAGATGATCATCTTCCAAATTTAGACGTGAGAGTCCTCTTTTTCCTCTATGATGGCGAGATGGTTGGATATAATGTAGTAGGATCAATTAACTATTTATTATTAAGCCTAATCCGGCTATCTGCAGGCACGTCAACGAAGCTTTTTGGATACAGCAGGGTGTGTGTTTACATAATACACTTCAACGCTCTAGTCACTAAGATAGTTATAAGAGAATCTTAGGGTTTATGAAGAACTCAAGGATCTTAAAACTGAATAGTATGTAAGTAAATGAACAATCACATCTTATATATAAGCTCGGGGCGGGTTTGTCATTGTTACCTTTGTAGGTTCAGAGGAAGTCTTTATGAAGGGTCTTCCAAGTGCAAGATACCGCTTTAATTTAATGTCATAGTCTCATTCGTCGCATGATCGTTAAGCTTCTAGATAGGATGAGATGTTACATTGCTAATACATTCAGTGTGCCCTTATAACATTTACTTTGTTGCAAGTCGTTTGAGTTGCTTAAGCTTAACCTAATGTAATTTTTTACGTGTCCCTTATCAGGGTACTAAGGTAGACACATGACACGGGTCCCGTGCCACCAAGGTTACACTAATCATTTTAGACAGCATCGGTTTTGCTTCTGGCTAGGGAGAGACAAAAGCGACACGAAGCAAGCCTCCGAAGCTACCGACGTGTCGTCCATGTAGGCTCGGACAACCGTTTGATGGGTACCTTTCCCAAGAATGAAAAAATAATAAAATAACCAAGAGTCGCATTAAATATTATTATTATCACTGTAACCTGAGTACGGTTCGTTGGAACCTAGTAGTGTACGAACCACACCACAAAGCTAAAAAGTAGCACCAAAACATAACCATACAATTTTTGTGAACTCACTCTATTTTACTACTTCTTTGCATTTCATCTTCTCTGAGAAGCCAAAACCAAAAAGTGATTCAGAATCTACAATTGCTTTCTCTCCAAGCCTCAGCCAAAATCATTGACCATTAGATATAGATGCTTATTGTTTCTTCCTTTAACACCAAAACCACAAACTGTTCTTGTTCTTCCTCTTACAAAACCCTCTTCCTCTCTTCTTCTTCTACCTGCATTGGATTTGAGGGTTACAGTTACAGTTACCGTTACCGTTACCTCCATCAATGGCGTTGAAGCGCGTGGCTCTGTTTTTCTTCTTCTGCTTCATGCAAACGCACCTTCATCTTCATGTCCTCGCCATTTTGGATCCCTCTGATTTCCTCGCTCTGCAATCCATTCGTAAGTCCCTCGAAGACATGCCTGGTTCTGAGTTCTTCTCCACCTGGGATTTCACCGCCGATCCTTGCAGTTTCTCCGGCGTTTACTGCGATTCCGACAAGGTCATCGCCCTCAACCTCGGCGACCCGAGAGCCGGTTCACCCGGCTTAACCGGCCGCCTCGACGCGGCCATCGGCAAGCTCTCCTCTCTCGCTGAGTTCACCGTCGTTCCTGGAAGAATCTACGGTCCTCTGCCTCAAACGCTACCCGATTTGAAGAATCTCAGGTTCCTCGGCGTCAACCGGAACTTCATCTCCGGCGAGATTCCGCCAGGGCTCGGTAATCTCCGCAGCCTAAGGACCATCGACTTGAGCTACAACCAGCTCACCGGAAGCCTCCCTCAGTCTGTTGGTTCCTTACCGGAGCTAACCAACCTGATGCTCTGCCACAACCGCCTCTCCGGTTTTCTTCCCCGGTTCGAGTCTCAGAAATTAACTCGGCTCGACCTCAAGCACAACGCGCTCACCGGTTCGCTCGCTCCGAGTTCACTTCCTCCGTCTCTCCAGTATCTCTCCCTGGCGTGGAACAATCTCACCGGACCGGTGGACCGGCTACTATCCCGGCTCGACCAGTTAAACTACCTAGACCTCAGCTTGAACCAGTTCACCGGCCCGGTCCCGGCCCGGATCTTCTCATTCCCGCTGACCAACCTCCAGCTAGAAAGGAACCAGTTCTACGGCCCGGTTCAACCGGTGGATAGAGTCGCGATCCCCACCGTGGATCTCAGCTACAACCGATTCTCCGGTCAGATATCGCCGATGCTGGCGAGTGTGCAGAGTTTGTACCTGAACAACAACCGGTTCTCGGGTCGGGTTCCGGCTAGCTTTGTTGACCGGTTGCTGGATGCGAGCATTCAGATACTGTATTTGCAGCACAACTACCTCACCGGGATTGAGATAAGCCCCACGGCGGTGATTCCGGGGAGAAGCTCGCTGTGTCTGCAGTACAATTGCATGGTGCCGCCGGTGGAGGCGCCGTGTCCGTTGAGAGCTGGGAATCAGAAAACAAGGCCCACTACACAGTGCAACCAGTGGAAAGGATAGGGTTTGGGCTTGGGCCTGGGTTTGGGCTGGCCCACCTTCAAGTACAGGAATGTTCATTTCCAAATCAAACAATCATATGGTTAATTGACCAAAAAAAAAAAAAAAAAAAAAAAAAAAAAAAAAAAATCATATAGGTTACCTTCTACTAATATTTTGTTTTGTTATCTCCTTGCCTTTTTTGAATTTTGATTCATTATTTTATTTAATTTTGTGATGACTATGCTGGAATGAATAAGGAGATTGTGAATACTTAGATATAGTGTAGCTTTTTTTGGTGGTGGAGGTTCTAATTCTAAACTCTTATGCTTTCTATATGATATTAATGTATGTAATCATATGGTTCATTAGGCAAAACTTTGCAAAGTTGGTGATTATTAATGTTATTATTATCAAATATTGGATCAATTATTATGATGCTGTTTTGATGTGTGATTCTATATTAGTTGAAGCTATATCATGTGCCATCACTTGTGTAATGATCTATCCTTGTTTGTTTGGTTATTGTCATCATCAATATGTTGGCATTGGTAGAAGTTCCTCATTATTACGAAGATGGTGATGCTTGAGGCTGATATTGGATGTACAAGAATTGTTTAATTAATGCATGACAGCTTCTCTATCCTTTGGGGAGAGTTGTGATGTGGTGGCTAGTGATTACCAGCTTTTTTGGCTTTCCATGAGCACGGGGGTGCAATGGAAATGGTTGTAGGGACAACTTCACTCATTTGGGATTATCTTTTTGCATTGTAATTGTAAGCCTTTTGAGGCTTGAGTTTGGACTCACCTTGCTCTTTCTTTTTGGTTCTTTATGTAAGTGTGGCGACAACGAAGCATCATTGAAAAAGCAAATGTGAAAGAAAAAAAATCCTAACATAGCCTTGATTATTGATCCAAGCTCATGTATTAGTTAAAAACACTAATATTTTATCACTAATTCTTACATGTATTGGGTACAACTTCAATTTTCATCCCTGTAATGTTGTTCTTCTTGTTGTTGTTTTGTCGAACTGGACATTCTATATCACATCACATTAGTATATGTTTTGGCAGAATGCATGTCTATACCTATTAATCTTTTGGTATCTGCCTTTAAGGTTTTAACCAGATACTACTGCCATCTATTGGAGGCATTAACTCTTCATGCTCTATTGTCTTCCTCCATTGTACTGAGTCTGAGTGTGCCTAATTTTCTCGATTGAATCCTACCGTTTCTCATATAGTACTTGGAATTTGCTTGTAGCCCTTGGATTGGAAACACAATATTTGCGTTTATTACCTCTGACGGAAGACAGTAAGGGACCCAAGTTTTCACTTTGTCCTTTGAAAGGGTAACCCTTTTGGAGAAACTGTCTGAGAATTTTTATAAAAGTTGTCGAAAACACCTTTTGCTTTTTAAAACATAAGGTATAAAATCAGCCTGCTATTTAATAATAATCATGATTTAGTCTATCAAATTCAAGGAATCAAGGCATCATGATAAGAAATATCATATAGTACATGGCTGATATATACAAGCAAATTAGGTGAGACAAATTATGAGACTAAGTATAGAATCTCATGACACTCAACCACAAGTCCACAACCACATGGCTGATATAAAACAAAAGGCATCTTTGGTTTTCAAAAATATGACATTATGCTATACAGTAATTGAAGGAGAACCACCTAACCTTAAAAAACCTTATTAACTTTATTCCTTAATCCTCATCTTTGTAAAATGTGCTGCACTATAATCAGGGATACCCTTTACATGCTAATGCTTCAGCAAAAGCACTAGCCATAAGTCAAGATTCACCACAAGGAAACAGCACAAATCATTGATGCATTGGTACAACATAACATACTAATTTATTACAGATACAGCCTACAAGGAATCAATCCGATACTCAATTTACATGGTTATTTATGTACAAGATTTTGTGGTAGTTCACATTATACCTTATTATCTCAAACACTATGTACAGCTTCATTAACAAAATGATATGAATCTTCCACATCATTTCACAACGGATTTGACTGACATCATATGTAACCTTCATAAAAATGCCTGTTCCATGCCCTCTTCTTAGTTGAGGCTGCTCTATCACTACTGCCAGCAAATTCCCATTTTACGATATCTCCGTCCCAAGAAGAGCTAACAAGCATAGTTTGGAAGGGGTGCCAACTGCAATCTCTTACAGGTGATTTGTGGTGCTTGAGTGTTGCAACTTGAGCTCCAGTCACCTGTTGTGAATTAGCAAAGTTACTATCAACAAGAGAAAACCAACAGCTTTTTTTTGGAGGGTGAGAATAAAATCTAATAGCCAAATATTAAAGCATGCAAATGCATCGTGATCAAGAGGATGCACATCATGTTATACTGCACCTGATCTGCAATTTTGTTAACAGTTGTGGGGGCATGTGGAATTTTATATGGAGTCGGAAAAATGTGTGTTTATATTTCTGTCAGAGTACATTCCAAGGTAGTTTGAATGAGATTTTGGCCAATTAATGCCTCTAGTGTCATCGCAGTGAATGTGCTTTTGGCCGAGTCGAATGTAAAACAAACACACACAAAGGTGTTCATCACATTGTGATCAGTGTTTCCTTTTGAGCAAGGCATTGTAAAAGTAAAGAAGTAGAAAATCCTAGTCTATTCCCTCAGAAACTCATGCTTCAACACAGTCCACATTTTCCCTCAAAGTATATTACATGCATTAAAGATAGAAATGAGTGTGTTTGGTTGAAATGTGGGTACAGAAACCAGTGCACTTCTACCTAAAAGCTATACTTTGTAGTTCCTTGCTAGAATTGATTTAGTAACCTAAATTAGTGTATAAAAGTTAAACCAAACATACTGTCTCATAAGGGTGAATTGTCGTCTAAAATAATGAATATGGTGTAATAAAATTTGGTCATGAATTATACTATTAGTTAACTTGCACCTAGATAAAATTGTCCGAGGTATACAAGTGCAACATAGTGATATTGATAGAGCAGCAGTAACTAAAATACATACCAAATCATATATGTAAACACATGCATTGTGTGATCCAGTATAGATGTACTTCTGGCCAGTGCTGTCAATTTGAAGAAAACATCAGAATAACTATAAATACTTAAATCTCCAACAATTCAAAGGTAAGAAAATATGGCTGGATTGACTCAGATAAAATATTGCAGAGATTTAAGGGGGAGTAATCAGAAGGGGGGTCATGACAAGAAATGAAGAATAGTTACAGAGCAAGGGCGGCTTAGTGATCACCTAAAAGCTGGAGAGAAAAAGCAGCGGACAAGAGTGCGTAAGACTGAATGGCCTCTATATGTAGCCACTGACTGATCGCAAGGGTGATTCAATTCTTTTGCTTGTGTTGGATAATCCATCCACCTGTAGTCCCATTCATGACTTCTATGTGCAGGGTTGCTGGAATGAAGAGAAAATCTTGTTATAGTACGAGGTTGCATTGCCAATAACTTCATCAAGAAATATCATAATTGCCGGAGGAAATATAAAATTGCCGAGTCTCATAATCTCAAAATATAATTTCATAAGCATTCAGTTCAGCAGACACGCTTTACATATTAGTATTAATTTTCTTTTGTCAAAGCATATCATATCATAAGCAAACAGTTGAACAGACATGGAAATCAGAATTTAGTGTAATGCAATGGAAAAAAGAGCATACCAAGTAGCATTGGATGACATTTTGCGTATGTCCCAGAGTTTGATAGTTTGATCTTTACCATTTGAAATGAAATAACGTCCATCTCCACGGCTATCAATAAATGTAATGCCCTCAAGGTGTCCCATCAAAACCCCTGCTGGCTTGCCTTTAGAAACTAAGCAGCGCCGATCCCAAACCTAAACAAAACTTCACATTAGAATGTGACCTTGACCAAATCAGAGGGGGAAGGACAAAACAACTCTAATTACGAGATATGGAATCTATGCAATAGGTGAATATGATCAAAGCAAATAGCTTTGACACTTATCTCAACTAATAACAACTCACAGGTTCAATATTTAGGAAAAGTGTATGAGATTGAAGACCTGTGTAAAAGGTGTTATCACTTCTATACAAAATCAAAAGTTGTGAATAACATCTTAACAGACAAAGCCATCTTATAGTGTAGAACATACCTTGCAGGAGCTATCATCACTTCCAGAGTAAATAAGATGGCTAGTTTCATCGGCAAAACATACAGTATTCACATCAGACTGCAACATAAATGATAACCAGAAGTTAGAACCTCTTGCTCTCAGAGGTAATATTTTGAATCCATCACAAGTCATCAAAATAGGAAAATAATTTCGACAAATAAAAAATTAATTATGCAAGTCCAATTTTACTGAAATTTGTTGGTTAGGACAATATCCTTTTCTTCTGTTAGCTCGGGGTGAGATTCTCCGGCCAGGTCATTCATAGCATTTATTCTGCACCATTTCTGGGTTTCTTCATCTTTCAAATATTTTGTAGATGAAGGTATTAGACCTTCAAAGAACCCATCAGTCAAAATATAGTGCAGAAACCCTGTTCTTACAGAAAGTAATTCTGTATTTGATAATCAAAGTTGTTCTCTCAAATGATCTTGATTTTTTTATGTATGCAAGAAAAGTATAAATTTTGCATTGTGAGGTCAAACAGAGGCTAGGAATAAAATCAAGAATCTCCCTATGGGCAGGTGCTTCTACCAACATTCTCCAAATTTATTATATTTTAACTTCTTTTTACAAATACATCAATGATACACAGAAGTTTTCAAAGACTTTCAGAGGCATTGATAAAAAGACACTGCCACTAGATAGAGCGTTCACATTGCTATTATGCAGTTCAGCAATCTATGCCACCACAAGGAGTACAAAACTGCCCCCTTCATGTTATGCTCAAAAAATTCTGTAGCTCATAAAGCTAGAGACCAAAATATGAAGCCATGCAATTTAATTCATTCTGCAGCATAAATTAATAGATATTAAACAGTAGAACACATCATATGAAGCTAAATAAATGTAGTATTTGTGTGTAGTAACAGTACCATGTGTGCTAAAATTCGAAGTGAAAGCTTATTTGCTTCAAGATCATATACATAGATAGAATCACCACTACTTCCTGCAACTAATTCTCTCCCATCTGTTGAGAATTTCACAGAGAAAATCCCAAAAGAGTATCCTCTATCATCATTTGACGAAAAATCCAAGCCATCATGGATCTCCTGCACATTATAAAAACTAAAACACATTATGAATATAAAAAGAATACCATAAAAAGAATCTATGCACTGAACATCCACCAGTTACAGACATCTTGAAAAAACCAGTTTTTTAATATCTATTCATCTAATAGCATTCAAAACAATTGTAGAAAATTTAAAACCAAAAGAACAGCATTAGTAGTGAATACCGTAACATTTGCTACAGACTCCGTTTCAGAAGATCCAACATTTACAATGTGCACAATGGGTGACATGCTGGCATAAACCTGAAATTGAAGAATGCATATGCCATAATAAAAAGGTTGAGAATGGCAGCAATATATTATACAAGAGAGTATCCTCTATTGAACGGAAACAATGGATGAAAGGAAGTAGATGCTAAAGAATGGACACAATAACTTACAAGATAGCGTTGATCAGGGGAAAGAGATGTATCAGTGATTGTCCATCTTAAACTTTTGGTTAGAATGTTCTTCTGAACTTTCCAACCTTTGTCCACATTGTAAATTTTTATGTGGCTTCCCTGGAAAGTGGTTTAATCAGTGTTAAAAATATAGCATACAAGACTGAAATTGAAAATATTTTACCTGGAACCCAGCAACAAATAGAGAACCATCAGCTGAAAACTGAGACACATATGCTCGACTAGCCATTTGATCAATTAGCCAAGGACCATTTACAGGCAAATATCTGCTCAAAAGATGACAGCGGTCGGCAGAAGAAAACCTTCCCCGTCCCGAATAATTAGATTCCCGACCTGCCAACATCTTCACAGGGGAAACAGGCAACTCTGCTCTTCCAGGTCCAACATTGATTAGTAATTGATGGGGTGTTGATTTCAACTTTGTTATCTGAGCAATTTCATTGTCTAAATTTCTAAGTGGCTTTGTAGCTTGGCAACTACTAGAAACTTCATGGATGGCATTTCCATCTTCACAGCCACTGGATTCTACATCTAGTCTACTCATAGAATAACCCATCTGGTCAATGTAAAGCTCACTGGGTACAGCATACATAACTATTCACAGCAACATTGCAAAATTTTGTAATGCCAAAGCATCTTATCCACACTAAATCTTCATAAACTCCCCTTGCTTGCCAATCCTACAAGAAAAAGGTATACACAAAACAATGAATACATTTCTAGCTTTCATTTTTCACATAGATAATTATAAAACATAGTGCCTGTTCGGTTCCCCGTTTGCGTCAACGCAATCAATGGAGAAGCAAGATTTTACCACATTGACTCAAATGTGGATCTGCATTGAGTTCAACAAAATCCCAACCATACACATAGTAATTTGAATCAAATAGTAAGATAAATCAATTACATAATGCCATAGCAACACAGTTGAATCAAGTTAACTTCTTTCCCTGCCAAAAGCATCATCAGCATATTAGTTATTGATATGGTGAAAATTTCCATAACTGTGGATTTTTTGTGATAAAATGGGGGTTGGGTTTGTTGTGCTTAGGCATCAAATTTAGCAAAAAACATCATACTCTTATGTCAAGATCATCTGCCATGTTGCCACTTCTTTTCAGTGGTTAATACTCAATAAAGTAAAACAAAATAACCCCACTTCTCTGCACACAAAACCCTTTCCATGTTCAACAAACATCACCATCAGTAACTAAAAATTCACAAGAAAAGAAGCAAAAACCAGGACTGAAAATTGAATCATACCCAGTTCCCATTAGCCCTCACCCATCAACCATATCTAAGTAAAAAACAAATCTTTCACTTCAAAGTTGAGCTACATAGAGGAAATAAAGAAAAGGAAGCAACTTTAACTTGATTTCTGAAAGAAGTTGACACGACATAACAGTTATACCTCTGAGGAGTTGCTGGGGCTTACTTTGAGAATTTGCTTTTTCCTTTGTCTGGTTTGATTCTGAGGTAAGATATGTGTGACCAAAAGGGTAACATTCAATGGATTTTTCTGCTTTTGGTGAGTCTATGGCAACTTGGCTTACTTACAAATACAATCAATCATTCTAATGAAAATTGGATGAAGTGGGTCAAGGTGCAGTTGAAGATTGTTACAGGGGATGGATGAAGCCACCGCAAATACAAGACTCTTTTTTTAATAAAAATAAAATGATTTTTTATATATCTTCAATGGAGTTTAAGTTATGTTTTCCATATTTAATATACATAAAATATTTCAATGAGGTCATTGATATCTTATAGTAATATGTTCTTAATGATGCAATAATTTTTTTTTAAACTACTAAAACTTGTACAACCGCCTCAGCTCCTCAATGACATGGGGGGGTTACAACAATACAACATTTTGCAGGTACACACATCTTTTTCTGAGGTGTGTATTAGGATTTAGGATGCTTTCTTTAACCACAAATAATTTTTTTTTTTATCTTTCTAAAAGTAATGGGATTCGATCTTGAACTTCTTCGTTCTCTTCTGTGCATTTAATTCTTAAAGTTCTGGATTTGTATGAATGGTGCCTCTTGGGCTGTTTCTATGCAGAAGCCCTATTTACAGCCATTGCTACAAAGAAGTTATAACTCCTTGGATGGGGAATTTGTAATGTTGGTGTTTTAAAACTTATTGTTTGTCTCCAAACTCTAGGGTCGGACTCAATGACAAACACACAACTTAGCTCATAGGATTGAGATTAGAGTGAAGAGATGAACTCCTGTTATTGTAGGTTTTTAATAGTTAAGATTGTTTCTTGAGACTAAATTTTAATGCTTGTTAAGTGACATAATGATCATACGGTTGTTTAGTTAATTTGGGGAATACATGTAACTAATTAAATTGGAGGTAATGATTCATTTGCTCAAGGACATACATAGACTTCCGTCCAGATGAACGGCTTAGTCTTTCTGAATCTCTGCATGTAGACCAAATTATCATGAATGATAGCTCGGCGGATACATTTTTCATTTGAACTAATAAACTTACTTTATGGTCGACAATTATGGAAGAACTTTGTTTGGAGAGCAAGGATGGAGGTGATAAGGGAACTACATGTGAAACATGTGTGAATTGGGACTTAATTGTTGTTGGCCATGCACCCATCAAGTGTTGATGGAAAGTTTCAATTGGAAATTGTACATCTTTCAACTATTTTCTTGCATCTGTGGTGTATTTAAGGTTATTCATTTGGCAAGGGTTGGGGTTGGAGTCACATGCAAGTAGCATTTAGTTGTGTTTTAATACAAGCTAGCTTTAACACTTTCATGTGATTCATAATGTGTGACCAGGCATCTTTAAAGCTTCCACACTGTGAAGGACAAGTTTTTGGAGTCATAGGATGGTACCACAATTGAGAAGGCATTTTGATTAGCATGTAATTAAGGACTTTTGGGACGTATAAATAATTCTCCAAGAGTAGCATATATCTAAACAAGATTTGTTCTATATATTAACTTTATTTTAATAACTTTATAAAACTCTTGATGATGTACTGCCCAAAGATTACCACTCAGATCTTGATATGCATTGACTTTTCCAGCCTCAACATTGATTTTTAGATCATTTCTCATCATGTATGAAATGTAAAAGACTAACTTCTCTTGACCAAAGCAATAGCTCTCTTAATGATATTTTTCTTTCTAATTATATAGTGAGATCAAATCGAATATCACTTGAAAAACTCAAATCTTTTGCCTAAACCTAAAGGCGTATTATTGTGTGTTTTTCTTCTATGTTTTCACTAATGTAAACACAATTTCACACATTTAAAGATATAAATAGAGAAGTATAACTAATTTTATTGTTTTGAGAACACGTTTGTGCTTAATTCAACAAAAACCTAAAACACATATTGTTTTTCAGGTTTAAATGACCCATGATGAAATTTGGGTTAAATAACCCAATATCTAAGTGGACTAATCACATTTAAGATAAATTAATTGAATTTTTTATATTTTATTTATTAACTTATTTATGATTAAATATGATTTTGGTCTCTAACTTATAAAAGTGAATCTAAAATGGTACCTGAAAAAAAAAAAAGCAAAGGTTTTAGTCTTTTAAATTATTTTTCAGATCAATTTCGGTCCCTCCAAAATTTCTTCCATTAAATTTAGTCCTTCCCCTTCATAATTATTTCAAAACCTAAAAAATTATATCTCATCCCAAAACTCAAAGAACTCAAACGCAGCCATGGGATTCTCAGCTCACTTGGTTTTGTGTTGTTGTGTTCTAAAAATTGAAATATAGAATAATGAATTTGGCAAATGGTTTTAATGTTTTGTGAATTCATTTGCTTGCAAATTATTAATGTTGTGTCGACAGGCCTGTGGTGATCGGGTGCTAGCTCTAAGCGGATTACATGAATGGGAACAACACAGACGAAGCCGTGGGCACCGAAAACGTATCTCTAGTCTCAAGAGCAAGTCACAAGGATGTATTGCTTGGTGTAATCCATATGAAATCACATGGACGACCTGGGGGTAGGATATAAAATCATAGGGGACCAAATCATACTTGCTGTGTTTCTTATTCTTTCACTTTAATGGGATGAATTATGAGTTTTTTTGGGTTTTGAAATGATTATGAAGGAAGAAGAACTAATTTGATGGAAGAAATTTTTGAGGAACCATGTTACGTATGCTTTATGACATAAGGACCATTTTAGGTTAAATAAAAATTTCCAAGGACTAAAACTTTTGTATTTTTTTCAGGTACCATTTTAGATTTATTTGTATAAGTCAATGACTAAAAACATATTTAACCTAAATAAATTAATTAATGAAATATAAAAATTCAACCAATTTACCTTTAATGTGATTGGTCCACCTAGATTATGGGATATTTAACCCAAATTTCACCATGGGTCATTTAGACAACCCCTTTAAATTAACATCATTGGCAACATAACTTTATTTTATCTATGTTTGATAGTCAATGTGTACAACCCAAATAGTTTTTTTAAAAAAAAAAAATATGAAAAAGGAGAGTTGAGAGAGGAAGGCTTCAGGGAAAGAGCTATCAATATAATCAATAGACAAACAAATAAGTGAAAAATAATGCATTTTTCAGATTATGGTGGGTGTAGAACAAATTATTAATTCAGTAATGAATTTTAATCTGCTGTATGCTTAATCTTTTGATTTGCTTTATTCTTTCTTATAATAATCTTGTGAAACCACCCTCAGGATTAAAATGATAGGCACTTTTATTCTATTCAATTCTTTAATTTTTAACAAAACACACTCAAGATTATTTCAGAAATTATTAAAATCAAAATTAGCTACTGCAAATGTGAAACCACCCTTTTGCGCCCACGGATCATAATCTCCGGTGACTATGATTAGGTTCACATTGTATGGGTGAAATTAACGATGGTTATTCATCATCTGATCACTATGCTAAGCACTTCTAATCTTTTTTTAACGTGATTATTCATCATCTGATCATCGAAACATGTATGGGGGAAATTCTTTTAGAAACACCTCATACTGAAAAAATCATGTTGACATCAAAACAAAAAATCAAGTTTTTTTAAGTTTACATGAAAGTGATTTTATCTCTAGTCATAAGACACTTATATCATTTTCAACGTGTCCAATTATAAAATACATCATTGTCAACTAATTTTTAACGTTATCAAATCCGTCAAAATCAATTTTATGCAAAATACGTTCAAAAAAAAAATATGCAAAATAATTTTGCTATGACTAAACCAAATATGTTGGATATATGGTGAAAACTAAAATACAGTCAAGATCATGATGGATGATCATAAAAGTTAAAGTTAAAAGAAGTAGTTAAATCAGGTGAATAACCATAAAAGTTAAAAGAAGTCATTTTATCTTGTAGTTTTGATTGTATCTAAGTATACATTCACTTAAATAAACTTGTGAAAATGGTTTCAAGTTGGTCAATCTGAAAAGGCATTTAGGTAGAAGAACTTTTTTTTTGTGATAACCAAATTATTCTCATCATCAATAGTTGTTAGATGAATTTACCATCGATCCCACAATAGCTAATAATTTTTTTACTCACAAGAGTTTGGAATCGAACCTTCACCACTTATTTAAGAGTTCAATTGCTAAACATCAACTGAACTTATAGTTGGAAAGAATTGTCCACGGTGTTTAAATTGATTTAGTTAGAGGCTACTCAAGAATTCTTGTTGAGTATGCCTCCATGATAGTTGTTAATTAGCTCGAGAAAGGGTGTCAAATAACCCACTCTAGTGCCTCTCTTGTACGACAGATTAAGAATCTCCTAAATCGGTGCTCTCACTTCCATTGAGAGCATGTCTTTTATGAAGCTAATTTGATGGCGGACACTTTTTAAAGAACTGCATGCCCTTGCTTATGCTTAAGATTTACGATAGTTTACCCTCTTTTGGCTTTTTTCTTTAATTTGATTTTTATAATACCCTCTATTAAAGAGGCTAGTTTGACACTTTGAATCTCAAATATGAATTTTTTTTTTAAAAAAAAATAGGATAAAAGAACTATGATCTAGAGTACAAATGTGTGTAACATAACATGAGGCACTAACGACACGCCTGAATAGAAGATTTCATCATAAAATGGTGTGAACGCACATAACACAAACAAGTACCCATCAAACAGCTTTAACAACAATATTAATGAATTAAAAAGCAAGGTTACCGACCAAACAAAATGCAGTTTTGTCCATAATCCCCATTAAATTAAGAAATCTCAACTTTGTTGATGATAATGACTCGATCCTCTGTCGTATTAGGGAATATTTTCAAAGACATGAAAAGCTCATTCACTGAGGATACACACTTGATAATAAGACATGAATGAATTAAAGCAGAGCAGACCAAGAAAGGTGAAAATTCAAAGCTTCAAAGTTACAAGTCTTGACATACCAAATTGAATACTTTGCTGTTATGTGCAGAGGCAGAGGCTACAAAAATGAAAAAGAAAACAAAAGTAGATAAGCATCCCAAGAAAGTCAATAAAAGACAGGCTTCCACGTCTCTGTCCAAAGCCTAGCTATTCCTGAATCCTACCACTTAGTCAGCATAAGGACAAATGATATTAATGTACCTTGTTTTTTTCCTATTATTTCATGAAATCTTATATGCATTTGTATTCACATTCAACTTGATTAGAAGAATATTCAATTAACTGAACATAAGATATATGAATTGGTCAAAAACACATTTAAAATGGATTGAATCATTTATTTTTAAATGGTGTCTTATTTCTCGTATTGACAATATATTATATCACCTCAATTAAAAATTACTCATTAAAATTATAAATGTCATACACATTTTTTAATTCTATTCAAAATATCTTAAAATATGCATGAACAGAAGTTGGATATAACATTGGTTCAATGAATGTTTAAAAAATAATGAAAAACGACAGTGAACCAAATTAAATCGTAGTAAATAGAAGTAACTTTTCTTAATTTTTGTGGAAGTATGCCCTTTCAACCTATTCAAAGTTCAATAATGTAAATTTCAAAAAAAGTTCAATAATGTAAAGAATGTACAAAACATCTTTTCAGCATTCTTGTTAAAACACCCAAAAAAACAATTTCAATAGGTTTATTTTCTTGATTGAACTTTTCAGGTTTTATTGAGCAGCTAAAATTATCCAATGTTGTGTGGAAAAATGGATGAAATAGAGTGAAGTGGAGATGAAATTATGATTTCAGTATTTAGATATGTTTACCATGAAACAGAAAGAAAACAAAATTGACTCCCCCATCCATATCTCCCAATTAGAGAAAGGGGGGATTGATGAAATCATTTTGGACTTCATTCTTACCTTATTTCAAACCATTTAAATTATAAAACTTGATGTAATTTATATCATTTCAGTCTATTTTATAGCTTTCTATCTAGTCAAACAGCCTAATAATGCATCCAAAAATCCCCACAGCTAGAAAAGCAGGTTCTCCAATCCCCACCATGAAAACAAAGCCAAATTCTTATTTCACAGCTAGAAAAGCAGGTTGTCCAATGAGTAATGATATATACACACCTCATTATTTATACACTTCATTTCCACTTATTTTTATTTTTATCTCTCTCATCTTATCATCTATCACATCTTATACTTTCTCTCTCTTACTTTTTCTTTTCTTCCTATCTCTCTCCTCCTCCACCTCTTTCCACCTCAATTTAGAGGTGTGGACAAATAATTATCGTAAGCAACGTGGATGTTTAAAGAATTATTCAGACCAATATCAAAAGATGGAGAAATTCATGATTCTAACTCCAGCTAATTATTCTTGGTGTGAAAGTTTTTGATGGATGGGGTTTGGCTTTAAAGCAATGAATGACTGAGAATGGACCTCCTAGCTAGCCCCCCACACAACCTTGTTCTATTTACAAGTTCCTTTATTCCTTTTAAACAAATGATTCAGCACACGCATGACTGAAAATCCTCTCTTTCCACCTTGGACATTTGGTATCAACTTTTTGGAGGCGAATCTTATGTTGAACCTTTAACTGAGAGATGCAAAGAGTAGGGGCAAAAACCAGAGAATAATCCAAATGATGCTTAATCATTTTAACCAGTTGAGCAATGCTACTACTTTCATCTCCTAGAATCCAAATCCTCTTGTAGCTTTTCTCAAAGTGTGGTTTGGAAATTACTAACACTTTCTAAATACAAACCCACTCAAAAAGACCTTTAAAGAAAAATGCAAGGCTATTTTTGACATTAGTGTCAAGAAGTTAAAACTAGTGTTTGGATCACTTTTTCTTTCATCATAATCAATTTTAAAACTCAGAAGCTACTCACAGAAGCTTCTTGCCAAAATTGATTCCGGTTTCATAGTCACATTCACTTAATTGAACTATAGCAGGATGCAATATAGAGCAGCATTAGCTTCTTTGCAGAGAAATTTAACTGAAAGGTAAACAAGACATTTATATTTACTATATAACATACAAAAGTCCATAATAGCAAGGGGGTCTTCCCCGGTCCCCATTTAATAACAAGTTATACAACATAAAGGCTTTTTCACTTGATCAAAGTGATCCAGCCAAACCCTATCTTGTATCTTCCCTCTTGCTATTGAGGTAGAACAAGCAAAATGGGGTAAGCTTCTATGAAACTGAACTCTAGTACTTCACACTGGTGCTACCCTTCAAAAGATATCGGCCGAGAACACAGAGCAGGAAGCAGTAGTCCCCCGCGGTTACAGAAAGCTCAGATTTACCACCATAGTTGTTATGATAGTAAGTAATGCTACATAATTTTATAACTACACACCATCAAGGATACAAAAAAGAGAAAATGAAAAAAAGAGAAACCTGGTGGAAATGTCAGACTTTTAGTTATGTATGGCCCTCCTGCAGGCATGGTTAAGTTGTGGTGGTATATTAACAGTTAGAACTCACGAAGTTCTTCATCTCCTTCATGAGGCAATAGAAATGATCATTGTTCGGCAAGAAGTAGAATCCGATAGTCGCCTCCTTAAGGTAAAGAAGGTTAACATCATGGCCTGAATTCTTGAGACCTTCCACATATTCCAATTGCCAATCTTGGAGGAGATCTAAACCCGCCACACAAACAAGGCTTTTGGGGAACTTGAGTCCTGCAATGCTTCTACCCCTGGGGCCGAACGGGTTACAAGCAGGATGGTCTCTATCCTCGCCTTCGGGAAGAAAAGCTCGCCAATACCAGTCGCGGTCTTGCAACCTCACAAAGTACTTCCCATCAAGTTTCTTCTCTGATTCCGTTCGCTTCTCCCCGCCAAACAGCGGATGAAGAAGAATATTACCTAGCACCTCAACATCTTCCTCTGCAGCCCTAACAGCGACATGGTGAGCAATATTACCGCCGGAACTATCCCCTGCCAAGTACACATAAACCTTAGAATCCTTTCCACTCTGAAGCCATGCCCTTGATTTAACCCACATAAGCGCAGACCAGCCGTCATCATACGCACATGGATACCGGTGCTCGGGCGATCGCCGGTAATTCACAGAAACCACAACAGCCTCACAATTGCTCACTAGGCGGCGGCAGAAAGTGTCGTAGATAGCACTGTTGGCAGAGGAATGTGAGAAGCTTCCACCATGGAAGAAAATAATGACCGGGACAATACGCTTGGTGCTGAGGGACTTTTCAAAATCTATAATCCCCCACCGAGACACATTCTCATGAGCTTGTTGATACACCCTGCTAAAGAGGCCAGTGTTTCGATCGACATGGTCGAAAGAGAACACTCCATCAACAGGAATGGTGTTGCAGGGGACCTTGCGGTCAAGGAACTCTGCCAACTCTCGATTGAATGTTCCATCAGCACGTCTCAAAAGATTGTAAGCCAGCTTGAAATTGGAGATAAGCACCCATGTATTGAGTGGCACAACATTCTACAAACAAAGATACAAGATGTTATCATCAGAACCTTATCTACATGATGAACTAAGCATTTTCATTTGACACTGTAGCTAGTGCTTGTAACAAAAAAATTGCTCTAATCAGATAACACAGGCACTAAGCTATAAAATCCTCCAAGAGTTGAGGAAGTGGAGCAGCAAAAGGGATCATAAAAGGGTGTACTTGTGAATGAAGCATACAAATCTTTTAGAAAAAGACGAGGGTTTTCAACCTTTTGCACCAAATCAAACTTCAACTTACCAGAACAAGAAACCCAAGGCCTACACGGAAGAAATAGAAAGTACAACAAAAAATGAAACAAGCCCCAAAAACTGCATCATCTATAGGGGCCATCATTATCAACTAAACCCAGAGATGGTAAAAAAAAAGTTAAACTAAAAACAACAAAAACAACACAAAAATATATCTTCTTATCTCTTCTCTCTCTATGCAGTCCTTGGCAATGGATGCCAAAGATTACAACTTTCCCCCTTAACCCAAAAACCCATCATCAATAATACATCAATAAGGACAAACAGAGCAAGGAAGAAGTAAAAACATAGTGCCGCCTTCAAAAAATTTAAAATGAAAAAATAAAAAAACATCCAAGATGGAAGGTTGAAGAAACTATGAAATGTTACCTTAGATTCAATGAGGTTGACTTCATTACCACCAGTCATGTCTGTTCCAGTCATGTTTGTTCAAGCTCTACACACCAGAGATTTCAAAAACCAAATCCAGAGAAGAAAAAAAAAACACTTGCAAAAGGAACAGTCAACAGTGATCCTCCCTCACACACAAACACAAAGCAAAGATTTTTTGTGCCGCCTCATGATATAAAGACAGAACAAGTGATGGGGTGGAGAGAAAACCGAGAAAACAGAGGTGGGTATCTCTCACTTTCGATTGATTTGCGGGTTAAGTTCAGTTCTGTGTGTGAAACGAAGAAAGAAGAAGCAGAGAGAAACAGAGGAGAGAGAAACAGAGATAAGATTAGAGGGAGAGAGGAAGAGAGGGTGAGTGAGGTGTGGGAATGATAAGAAGGAGGTGGTGGTGGAGAGAGAAAGTGAAGAGAGAGAGAGAGAGAGACAAAGGCAGAGGAAGGGAGGTAGGAACGACGGAGATGGACGGAGACGAGAGAGACGACAAAGCTGGCGGCCGAATTAAACTGTTTATATGGGTCCCACCTTTTCTTTTTTCTTAAATTTTATTATCATACGAAACTTGGAAACTCGGCCGATAGATAACTGAGCTCCTCAAGCATTTAATTCAGAGTTCGAGTACTCGGTTGTGTGTATGGAGAAGAGTTTGTTCACAGAATGTAGTCTTTGAGTCGCGAGCGGCTACGTGATTTCATGACTGTCGGTTGTGGGATGATAGTTTAGAAAAATAATGAAAGTTATTATTGTTGTTGTTGTTTTGTTTGTATCGTTGTGGTGGTATTGAAAGCGAGGGAGAGAAATGAGTTGTGACGTAGAGGTTTGTGTACATAAGAAGCTTTGTTGATGGCAATTGATAACCCCGTTTTGGACTTGTTCACTCAAATGTCTACACGTTCACTCTTTTTGTCTTCCCATTTCGAAGAGAAGAAAATCTTTTACCAAAAGCATTTATAATAACGGGGAATACACATGCAAGTAGTACTTTGGATTGAACCGATGAGCATGATCCAACCAAACCAATGTACTTTGTTTTGGAATTATTTGGTTAATTGGTTAATATGTTAAAAGTTACTTTAGATAAGAATTAAACCAATTGCAATCAGTTTGATTTTCAGAATTTTGGTTTTTCTAAATTTAGGTCTTTTAAGAAGAGTAATTTATGCCAAGAATCAGTAATCGACACGCAAGAATAACACCCATAAGAGGAAGATCGCGAGGGTGATTTGTCATTAGGGATTGACGACCCTCCTTCATGAAGACCACGATAGGGGAAGAGATGGTTGGAATCATGACGGTTCAACACAAATAATTTTTAAGCTATCTAATTTGGTAGTCAAAACATGGACGGTTGCTAGATATCTTCCATGAATAGGAGTATGACCTTTGACTAATAGCAAGTGGACATGAGCCAATCGCATTTCAGTAAAATACAACGTGATTCATGGATAAAAATCCACAATGGTCCACATGGGATGATCCATAAAGGGGGCGTCGACCCTAAATTAGTTGAACAATATTGAGCATGGCTTTATCAAAGGAGACAAGGAACAAGGATGCGAGAGCAAAAGTACGTCCAAGTGGGATAGTCAACACCAGGTGGACGTTCACCTACCATTATTTCAAACCCGAGCAAATGAAGTATTTGCATAAACAGAGAAGTAGTAAAACATGTTGCTCGACATCGGTTACAGGCTAGAATTTATGGCATTGGTATCCCCAAAAGTCGTTAGAACAACTTCAAGCTCTCAAAAGATTAACCTCTGGTTCGAGTGTGGTGTGGGATTATCTGGGTGCTTGGAGCTGGGTGGATTTCAAAACCGAAGATTGCGTGTCGACAAGCTTTTGGTCAGCATGGCCTAAAATTTATTGTCATCCCGTGGAGTGCGTGGCAGTTGAAGAGGAGTATGATGTTTGATGAGTAGTCATGGACGACCCCAATTATGAGTTTTTGCGGTATCTACAAGGCAGAGCATATGAGATAGCACTACGCTTCTTGGGGGTCTGCGGAGGTTTCCTCAGTGAACTTCATTAAAGTGAATGTGGATGACAGTTTCATGATGGATGCGAGCTTAAAGTGCTGGTTTTCAAAAACTTCATAGCAGAACTTATTCTTATGTTTTCTTTCTATCTTGTTAATTCTCTAAAGAGAAAAAATGATTTTTTAATGTACTAAAAAAATGTTTTTTACTTTTTTTTTTTCTAGAATCTCACCTTTTCCAAAGTAAGTTTAGCGAATTTAACAAGTGATATTGTTGTTTACTTTTGTTGCTAAATGGTAACAAGAAAATGACATTCATGTAGTATTTAACTTTGTTTAATAGAGTGACAGTAGATCTAGAAGTAGTGAAAAACAGAGTAGGGCAAACAAGAGTTTGGAGCTATATGAAAGGAAAGGCCTGCGTGGAAAAATAAGGAGAACGAGACAAATCAATTTCCCAGCGTGCGGCCGACGCCATGCCACGTGGCGACAGAGGGTTCCGTCAAGAGTAGACCCTTCTCCGTTTTGCCAAACGCACTCAATTCCCCAAAATGCCCTCCTTCCTCCCACCATACCCCTCAAATGCCACTGACCATGACAGGTGTTTTGTCCATTAGCTGATTGCGCGTGACGGCATGTTTTTTGTCAGAGCCTGAACATGAAAAAAAGAGCCTTCTAATTTGCGCTTATTATGTTTTTGGTCCTTAAAAATATAGAAAATATTAACCGTTTTAGTCTTTGTTTGTAAGTTTTGACTATGTGTAATACCTTACTTGATGGATTTTGTCTTATCAAAAGTACTGTGAGATTCACTCATTTACACAACTCAGTAATTATCGTTAAGTTTTGTTTATATGAATTACATGTGATTCTCATGTGCAAAGTGTATGTGACATTGATTTATGCAACAAGTTAGGTCTTAAGGTACCAAATTAAATTAAAACACTAAATGGGTAGAGTGAGTCATCTTGTAAACAAAACTTAATCACAATGAACGGATGATGATATAAATTTTCAGAGATTAAAAACTAACAAATATTTATTCAGGGTCTAAAACTAATATTAACAATATTTCTAGAGACTATAAAAATACATCTAAGCCTTTAATATATATTAAGAAAGTGTTAACAATGGTTTTTGGTTCCATAAGAGAAACATATCTTTACTAGTATTATTAGATTGCTAGCTAATATCATTAGCTAGCATTGATGATTAAATTTTGTCGTATTGGTTTTGGAAGCAAGTTAAGTTCCATTGGCATTGTATGTGTCTCTGAATCTCTCATGGAACAAGTGGCCTAGTTATGAAGCTCTGGTTTGTGAGGTGGGACCTGTTTACACGAAGCATTATCACAAAACGAGTTCGTACGATGATCGAATGAGGGACCCTTCCTCTGTGTGTCTCTCCCATCTGCTTTTGTTTTCCCTTTTGTTCTCGTGCGTTTTGATTTCTCCTCTCACGATTGATTGGGACCCACCCACCGTTGATCACCGCCGTCGATTTTGCTGCGTGATCATCTTATGATGGGGCTGTATGTGGGAGAATTGCTTGAAGGTGCAAGTGATCATTCAGCCACGCTACTCTAATTCCTTTCTCATTTGTTCATTCAAGTGAAGTTAGAAGTGTATCTCTGTATGAGTAATCTGATAGTTAACTTTCTTGTAGTTTTTTCTTTCATATATTTTCTGCTTTCTGTCTTGTTAATTAATTAATCAAAATTTATTTCTCCTTTTAACATAGAAAATTAAGGAAATTATTATTCAGACCCCCAATAGTTATTTGGACCCCTGAAAAAGTACAAAAATACTAAAATATCTTTAATGAAAAAAAATATAAAAAAAATCCTCACCCCTCATCCTCACACTCCCTCTCCTCTTTCCTCTCTCCTTACCTCTTTCCTCTTTCTTCCACCCACCACCACCACCGCCCCCACCGCCGCCGCCACTACTGCCGCCGTTGCCACCGCCGCCACAACCACCACCGCTTCTACCACCACCACAACCTCAATCTTCTATCACTTTTTAAAACTTCCAACTGTAGGGAGTTGTTTCTGTCGTTTTTAATTATTTTCCTGCAAATAAGCCCACTTTAAACGTGCGAAGTGAACGCACTTTTAAAGAGCGAATTGCTTCAAATTTGTACAGAACTGATATCAGATGATTTTTAAAAATTATGAGACTCTACAGTAAATCAAGATAGAATATTTGGAGATTTATGGTGGAATAAAAAAAATTAAAATTCAAAATAAAATACCAGATGAAAGAATTTGACTAAATTACACAAATCTTATGTATGATCGTTTGATTTTTCTCTTCAACTTTGCAGTTGGTCGCCTGAGCATCCGACACCAAAAACTGTCCACTTTTCCAAATCGCACCCCTTCTGGTTGTGAAGCGACTACTAGAAGGTGTAGGATTTTGGAGATTCTAACTGCATATTTGAGTTCATAATGGTCCTATTACCTTAACCAAGAAGTTTCAGTCTCAAATTTCTTCTAGAAATTAAACAGAAAAAAAAAAGAAATCTGTGCGTTCCGCTCGCACTGTGAAAGTGCGACCAAAACGCACTTACAAAGTGCGTGATGGACGCACTTTGAAAGTCCGAGACGGACGCACTTTAAAAGTGCGAGCGAAAAAAATATAGAAAGGACTTTTTTAGATTTTACAAATTTAACAAGGTTCAAATAGTTATCGGGGGGTCTGAATAACAATTCCCGAAAATTAATTACTAAATTTCTAAAAGCACATAATCAAACATGTACTCAATTGTGTTAGAGTTATGCGGTTGAGAATTCCATTATTAATGTTTTAAGTTGTGTGTTGACCATCAATCATAAGATGATCTTAGTCCAACTATTCTTTCCCTACAAAGATAAGGTTTTCTTTTTGTTGTTGTTTTCATTCTTAGTTTCCTTTTCGTTTGGTTCTATCTATCCACCCTAGTATATCTGCAACATTTACTAGAAAAAAGACTTTTCATATCAGGGTTTTCACATCGGTTAATCAATTACCTGATGTAAAAGATGACGCGGTGGCAATATTGAAATTATAGTGAACTTTTATGATAGTTTTCACATCGGTTGGGAATATGTCTGATGTGAAAAGTAGTTAGGAAATACTTTTTACAACGGTTTTTATAATAAGCGATGTGAAAGCTAAATGCGGTGGCATTTTTGAAATTTTAATGAAGTACATTTCACATCGGTTAGATTATAGCCGCTGTGAAAAGTGCATCTTTTCTTCTTTTTTCACATCGGTTCGTATATAACCGTTGGGAAAACGTACTCTTTTCTACATTTCACATCGGTTTTGATAAAACCGTTGGGAAAAGGGTCTCATTTCTCTGTTTTTGACATCGGTGTTAATTGAACCGTTGGGAAATGCCCCTCCATTCTTTAACATTTCCACAAACCCTGGCCTGAACCCAAACGCACACAAACTCACTATCAGCTCTCTCCATCGCCTCTCGACGCCGCCATCAACTCTCGCTCTGGTGCGTTCGCCAGCACGTCTCGACGCCGCCATCACCTCTCGCCATCAGCGCTAGTGCGTTCGCCATCAGCTCTGGTCCGTTCGCCACCACCTCTCGACGCTCGCTGGTGTTTATGGAAGCTGTTGACGCCGCTCCTGCTCTGTGACTCACCGTCGCTCCTGCTTCGACACTATCAAGGTCTGTGACTCACCGCCGCAACTTGGAAGAACAAACACACAGGCTTCGCTTCCGCCGCTGCCACCACCGTGTACGATCGACAAACCTCTCCTCCTTCATTCTCCTCCGGTCAGTTTCCTTCTTCTCTGGTTCTCTCAATCAATTTCTTCAACAAAACAATGCTTCCACACTTGTCGCTTTCACCCACTATCCCCAATTGACCTCAATAATCAAAATCACACTCAACTTGAAAACAGTTCTTCACCCACTATCTGCAAATTTCGGCGAACTCTTGCAGCCACTCTAGCTCCGGCAAACTCTTCCAGCCATTGCAAAACTCTTCCATCTTGCTGTAAGTTTTTTTTTACTTTAAAACTATTTTCTTCAATTAATTTTTAGGTTGTATTTAGCTTATCATTTGAAAAATGTTGAGTAGTTTAGTTCTAGGGTCAATAATGTTAAGTTTGGATCTTGCTTTTCACAATTCTTTAATTTAGTATGTGTTAATTTTCAGAACCTAGTTATGGATCGTAGTTGGATGAGAGCTAATCGATTAAGTGATGAGTTTGACAATGGAGTGGTTGAATTTCTAGAATTTGCTGAAAAGAATCTTCCGAACAATAATGGACTTTTTCCATGTCCTTGTGTTTCTTGTGGGAACCGGGACCCAAAACTTCCGGGTACGGCTTGGCTTGACTGTTCTATTCTACAAGTTTGGTGCACGTAAGTACACTATCATTTTGTCTATTATCTTTCATAAGTGCAATATTCAATACTAATTTCAAATTTATTCAGGTATATCCATCGGCTATGTATCGAAAGATCCAAATCAGATGTGTTTGGAATCTTGGACCCAGTAATCTTGAGTTTAGGTACAAATGTCTCAAAGTCTAAAAAGAAAGTTCAAACACATTTACTATCTAAGTTACGTGATTTCAACAAAGTGTGTTACTTAGCACCATATCTTGCTGAGTAAGTATATGTAAATTTGTGTCTTCTTTTATTTATTTTTAATCCAAATATATCTTACTTAACACACTTATTGTTCTTCCATACTTATAGAGGGCATTGACAATTAATAATCATTTGTCCTAAAGACAATACTCTAGTACTCCTTTGTTCATTACACAATGATCTTCATTCACTAATGAAGGATATTGTTACAAAGTAAGTGTATATTTTATGTCGCTTTTGTTATATATTATTATGTCCTATTACACTGAAATGTTTAATTTTCTTTGATGATTGTTTTCAATTTTTTTGATATAGAGCTATGGAGGTTTATCAAATGGCCCAGGGTAAAAGAATAAAGCCTCAATGGCTTCATCCCAAAGTAAGTGTTGTTGTTGTTTATGCGTCTTTAATATGTAAAGTCACGATATATATTCAGTGTATAAAAATTGAATTCATTTGTAGGCAAGGTTGCAGCCTAATGGGAATGATTGTGGATATTATGTGATGAAGAATATGCTTAACATTGTATCTGCTAATATTACTAAGTCTTGGATTGAGGTATTCTAATTTTATGAGAAGTTAAATGTTTGTCTCCTGTTGAGTTCTTCATCAAAATGTTACAAAACATGTATTTTAACCCATTGTACAAATTGCAGGTATTCAATGATCCAACAGAATTAACAGAACAAGAGTTATATGATTTGCGAAACAGTTGGGCAACTTGTTTTCTTGACTTGCTTAAACCTTAGAATTTATCAGGTATGTATTTAAAGTTTGTGCCTAAACTGTCTGAATTCCCTTTATTGGCTCATGCTTTATCCCTTGTAGAGTGGTTAAAGTTCTAAATTCTGAGATCAATAGATTTGGGATTGTGGTATTTATTTTGTCATATATGTATTCATAAGTACCCTCTAATTTTACCTCACACTACTACTAGTTCCTGTTTATGCACTTTTCTGTGACTTTGTTTACCAAGGGTTTATCACTGATGTGCTGCTTAGTTGATTAAAGTTAGAATCTGTGAATCATGTAACATTTTTAACAATTTATTGTTGATATATGCTAATGTGCTGCGTTAGTTGATTAAAGCTTTTCCACTGTTTTGCAAGTGAAATATTCCAGATTGATGCTGCTAATGCTTGTTTCTGCGCTTGGACATCCTATGATTGGTGCTGCTAATGTGAAATTTGGTTTCTGCTATACCACTGCCATATCACCACTAGTTTTCAAGCTGAAGGGAATTTCAATTCTTCTTGTGGGTAGCTTGTTATAGTCAATGGGATACTCATGTCTTTAATTTGCAGCACTTGTTACTGATGTAGATGTTTTCACATCTTTTTATTTCTTGTGCTTTTGTGCATTTGTCTCTGCACCTTTTTAGTCTAGTTTTTGATTCACTTAGTCTTTGTTTTGGCTATGCTACTTGTTGTTTAGCTGAAATACTAATTAAACCTTTAGTGATACCAAACTCTAATATTAGTTTGCTACCCTTCACTTCATTTCTTCATCATTTTTTTAGCACTTTGCTGATCTATTTATATTTGGCAATGTTGTTGATATTCAGCTAAAATTTCTGTAACAAAACCGCAAAAAAATAGAAAAAAAAAGATCTCACAACGGTTAGAAAGCTGATGTAAATATGGAAAAAAAAAAATGAGACTTTTCACATCGGATATTTTTTCTAAACCGTTGTGAAAACAATACTTTTCACATCGGTTATTTGGTTTTAACCGTTGTGAAAACAGGACTTTTAACATCGGTTATATGTCGCGACTGATGTGAAATCTATACATTTCACAACGGTTATTTGCTCCCAAGCGTTGTGAAAACATGACTTTTCGCATCGGTTATGTGTCGCGACCGATGTGAAAAATTACTTTTCACATCGGTTGTATATCCGATGTGAAAAGGTGGGGACATACCACATCACTTTTACCCACATCGGTTTTCCAACCGATGTGAAAAGTACTTTTCAACCGATGTGAAAAGTCCTTTTCGTAGTAGTGGGCCTTCTCCAATGCAACAGTGAAATTTTCAATTCACATAATCTTTAATTAGCACTAATTTGATTGTATTCGAGCTGAGCATATAAGAAACTTTATGCAACACCGATATATCATATAGTGCATGCTGTACGGAACAAAGATGTTGCTTTTAAATACTTGGATATATAATATCAAAGGAAAAATATTGGCCACCACCAATTGAAATAATTGGGGAAATAGAGAAGCAATCATTTAATTATAAATATCTACTTCACTGAACAAAACATAAACTATATGCTACTTCTGGACAGAAAATAAAACAGGGCATTTATGAATTGTCACTCTAAAGATAGCAATATTAAAATACTACTGAATTTTTTCCGCTACGAATTTGTTTCCTATTTATTCTTTAATGATGATCGAGTGATAAATTAAAATAAAAGATGAAGTACACCATGACTATTTGAATATTTGTCACTCTATAAATCATGAGATAAATTATGTTTACTAGTATAATGTTACTTAGAAGTCCTGGTAAGATAGATCGAGTGGTTTGAGCTGGGGGACATATGAGTTGGGTAGAGGGAGATCTAGAGATCAACACCCAGCAGGTACAATTTATCTTTTCGATGTAAAATAATAATAATAATAATATTACTTAGAAGTCAAAAGAAAATTGTCTATCAATGGAAAACGGCCATTATAAGCTTCATTGGACTCATATCCAAAGCAACTATTTTACTTCTAGAAAAGCTTTGTGCTTCGATTACCAAACACTTAACCAATGTGTGGTGATTTAAGTGTTATATTTAATTTTTCTAAAGCAAAATTTTGAGTTTGGGTATTTTGTATATTTGTGTATATATGGATAAAAAGAAATACCAAGAGAGGTAGTCTCACCATTAAATTTAAATAAAATATTGTGTCTTATAAACTGTATATATGGTTTTATTTTAGTTGTGCATAGTCTCTACATTTGTTGTGAAGTCATACATTGACATAAAATAATGTCTATATATAATAATTAAGTTGAATCAATTTGTGATATTTTTTTCTTTAAAAATAAGATTTTAAAAAGTTTTAAGTAGAATATTAACGATAGAAGGTATTGATTTGCAACAATTCAAAAAATAAGGACTAAATCAGATAAAAAATTTTGGAATCGGAATCACTAATTAATAGCCAAAACTAGAGGCAAGAGTGAAATTATCAAAAGTAAAAATACTCACGAATATTTATCCAATTCCCCAATATATTTACAACTAAATTTAATAATAAAAAAATACTAAAACTAATAATTCACAATCAGTACTTATATCATAGACATTAAACATAACACAATATATTTAATTAAATCCTATAAATTAAATGTATTTTTTCACTAATTTATTGAGTTTATATTTAGTCGAATGATTATTTTTTTATATTTTTAATAAATATTCTTTATTCTTTTAGGCCGACCTCGGAGGTCACTTGTAAAGTTCGTCATTTTGGCCAGATTACCATGGATGGTATAACTTGACAAACACACAACTTTTTAAGCCCTTAAGCCTCATGTGCTTATTGAGCTTGAAGTGTGCTTTAAGCCGGGCTCATAACCACTTATAAAAGTCGTCATTTATATTGTTACCTTCAATGGTAGCTCGGTAGTAAATTAGATATTAAGCTTAGTAAATTTAGCATTTTCTTAAATTTTTAAATTTTAGTAAGTCCTTAATTATTAATTATATATCTACGTATAATATAATCTTTAATTGAAAATACACAAATATATGTCAAATCAACTCACTTATATACATGTGGAGGAGGCCATGAAAGCACTCACCTTACATATACAAGGTCAAATTTTTAGCGAAGATCAAAATTAAATATTTATCTAATTACAAGGCTTTATTATGCAACTTTTCTCCAATAATAATAGACTAAAATAAAAGAAAGTATGAGAATGAGGTGAATGAAAAAATGACTAGTTTTAAAATAGAAAGATGTAATTCTTTACATTATCATCCTTAATCGGGAGGGGAGTGGCCTTTCCAACACATGATGCTACTACTAAAAGGGTAAAACCACTTGCCCGTTTCATTTATTTATCTAGATGCTATTTATGTTCATGCACCGCCTTATGGTGAGTTTGATTTGAATAGTACAGATGCAATGCTCACCAAAAGGAACATCTATCTATATATCTTATATAATATATATCTTAGTCAATTTATTAAATTAAAAGATAGTAGAAATGAAATTAAATCAAAAGCAGCTAGCATGCACCAGTGAGGCAGCGTGCATTTATGTATTTGGCTGCATATGTTGTCCTGGTGTGTGGCAGTGGTGGCGTAGCATGTGCCACACATACACACCAATTATACCAAACACATTGCCGTGTTGCATACTTACTTCCTTTTTTATTCATCCACCTTCCTTTTTTTCACACTCCTTTTTCTTCTCCCTCTCTCCTTATTCATTAGGCCATTTGTTTCTTTTTGGGTAATCAATGAATCCTCCCTTTTTCTCCTTATCCGGTCACTATTCTTCTATTTCTGCTCGATCTTTATAAAATTTTAACTCTAAAATCAACATTAATCAGCTTATATTTTTCATTTAAATTAAGGTTTAATTCTACTTTAGGCCTATGATGTTTCATAAATGTGCGATCTGCACCCCTCGTGTATAAAACGTGCTGTCAAGGTCTCTGACGTTTCTAAAACGTGCGATTAACGCCCTTCCGTCCAAATCTATTTGGTTCCTCAGTTGACCAAACGGAAAATGCTGACGTGACACTATTTAATTAATTAAAAATTCATTTTTCAAATAAAATTATTTCAACATTATTTCAAAACATAAAAATAAAAATTATTTCAAAGCAAAAATTTATCCATAAGCTTCTCTTCATCTTTAACCTCTAACTCATCTTCTTCAACTTCCCTAATCAAAACAAAAAAAAAAACTCAAACCCAGATAAAATCCCCAATCAACACCCAACCAACCTGCAACCTCCTCCCTCTCCCACCCACCTGCAATCACCACCCTAACCTCACCCCAATCAACACCCAACCAACCTGCAACCTCAACAAACCCACCCCCACCCACCTGCAACCGCCACCCAACCAACCAGAGGAGAGAGCGGGATCGAGAGAGAGAGAGAGAGAGAGAGAGAGAGAGAGAGCGAGATCTAGAGGAGAGAGCGAGATCGAGAGAGAGAGCGAGAGCGAGATGCAGAGGAGAGAGCGAGATCCAGAGGAGAGAGCGGGATCGAGAGAGAGATCCAGAGCGAGATCGAGAGAGAGAGAGAGAGAGAAAGAGAGCGAGTCTGAGAGATTTGGGGTTGTGGGGTGATGTTGGGGTGATGTGAGGTTGAGGTGAGGTTGAGGAAGCCATGGAAGCCATGGAAGGAGGAAGGAAGAAGATGAAAGAAGAAGAAAGAAGAAGAAGCGTGAAAGAGGGAGAGAGAGGGTCGAGTGTGAGAGAGAGAGAACTGAGTGAGTGAGAGTCTGAGTGATTTTTCATTTTTTATTATTATTAAGTTTTAATATTTTATTATTTTTTATTAGAAAAATGATTTTTTTATGAAATTAAATAAGTGTCACGTCAGCATTCCGTTTGGTCAACAGATGGAACCTAACGAAAGGGCGTTAATCGCACGTTTTAGAAACGTCAGGGACCTTGACCGCATGTTTTATACATGGGGGGTGCATATCACACATTTATGAAACATCAGGGGCCCAAAATGAAATTAAGCCTAAAATTAAACAGTTGAGACTTGAGATATCAGATGGTAATGAAGATTGAATAACTCAGACCTTTTTTTATGGAGATTTTGGTTTCCTATCATCAATCGTTCATATTTACACATTCACAAAATTTGGTCCTTAAAATAAAGGCTTGTCGGCTCGTATTTTTCAGTAAAACTAAACATTAGAGATATTGCACAGAGCACAGTCATCCTCGTAGAATTGGTTTGCTTTCGCATGAAGGAATATTACCTTATAAAATGAAGAGCAATTTATTTCATGTTTACATATAGCTTACCTGGACTATAAAAACCTATGCCTCTTTAACTGACATTTATTCTTCAGGAGAGGCCAGATGTTTGTCTGAGAGAGCGCTCGACCGTTAGATCAAGATCGGACAACTCAGAACCATAGACTATATAAATTTGAGGAATTGCTAACTTGAGGCAATCCAAATTCATTTATTAGTCTAATATAAGTAATTTTTAATAGAGTCAATTATGTTTAAGTCGACCAACAAGGCCTAGCACAGTTAGATAGGTAATTGTGCTTCTTAAGTATGGAGAATGATCGATATGCTCCTTAATTAGTTTGGAGAATGATTGATGTGATAAACAAACCCCTAAAAGCTGATATATTAATTTTGAGAGAATTAATCTCATGGTAGTCGATTATGAGCATATTTTAAAAAAACAAAATAAAATTTCAAATCAGAAACATCTACACTATAATAGCATTATGTTTGTGGGCAATTTTTTCTATATATAAGAGTTGAACTTAAAATCTTTCTTAAAATAATAAGACATGTATCATTTAAGTTATTAGAATCTCGATAGATAAACATACAACTGCGATGCGACATTCATCTATAATACAATTTAGTGGTGATTTTGAACCACCTCTAATATTAGCACTAGTTAAAAATCGCAACTATGTTCAGATAAATATCGGCCAAAATTGTATCTCCTTGTAGCATTTTCCAAATTATTCAAAGTTTTCAATTGTATCTATCTCTGTACTTGAAAAATTTAATTCATAAAATGGAAAGCTTGTCCATGTACAACGTGAGGGCCACCTTTTAGTTTGGCTTTTTGTGCGTTAGGTCAACAACTAGGAACAGGTTTTGGCCTCTTGTGCCGATTGGTTCAATCCCACCAAATGGAAAATTCATTCGTGCTTGTCTCTTGCTTAATCACCAGACAAAAGATGATCAGTGAGACAAAGAGCTTATTATTGTTATTGTAATTTGACGCACAAACCAAAAACCATGTAACCAATCTGCGTGTTCTTTTGGATTATCTCCACTACTAAAATCGTTTTTCTTGGATTGCATTTTGTACTTTATAAAACGTTACGTCCTAATTAAATTAATCTTATCCGAACTCAATACACAGCTTTTTTACTGTTCCCAAAATAAATAATGCTAACAATTTTGTACTTCAGTCATTTTAATTAAGAGTATAAGATGATTTCAAGCTTAAACGAACTTTAAAGAAGAAGAAGAAGAATTGATTAATTCATTTTTAAATGACCGTCATGAGAAGTCATTGGACCATTTCTTTCTTATTATTATTATGAAATTGGACCATGCATTTCTATGAAACGCTAATTCTCTAATGAGATTTCCATGGCCTTATTTTCAACCATTTTAATTGAGGCTTGACCACCCTAGCCTCGTATCATGTAGACCCTGACTTATTTCGTAGGTTGCAAGCCACACATAGATCTCAACCATTTATTGCTGTGATGATCTCTTGATTTTGATTTTATGATTTTATCTTTTTGTTTGATAGGGAGGTGACGTCGGTGCCGCAGATTCTTTAGTGAGGAAAGTTTTTTCTTGTCTTAATTTCTCCTAATCTTTTAAATTTGATTCAACGTGATGTATTGACATTTGAGTCTATTTTTTCTGATTAATTGAATATTTGAATATTGAGTTTCTTTAAAAAAAATATAAAGTTAATAAATCTGACTGCATTATTTCATGGGTCACCTTAGTTCACCTTATATGCAACCCCATTTGCGGCCATATAAATGAAAGATCCCAAGTATTTAATTAGTTAACAGCAATTTAGTCTTTCATATTCTTACATAAAACAATTTCATTACACTCAATTAGAAGCGCTACAAATTGACCAGCAAACAAAAACTAACTATAAAAGCACAATCAATATTATATAAAATGTAAACAAATATAATAAAATCCAAAAGAGCACTTAAAAAAGCACGTACATGTGAAAGAACAAACCTATGATTGAATAGATTTGTGCAAATGACAAGAAGTGGAATGAGATGGTTTATCTTCCCTCATGGAACATCTCAAAATTTCTTTTAAATTGTACCATAATGCAAAGTGATTTTCTCGTCTCTTGTAGTCTCGTACGGTGTGGCACATTCATTCGCATTAAAATCTTCTGGATACACCTTGCGATTTCTTACGTCTTCAAAAGGTTGTTTAACGTGAAAACAATTAGATCTAGAATTTGCCATCCTCTGGAATCAAATTGCAATGTGATCTGTAACAAGCTACATAAACATCTCAAATCATATTACTATGTTGTCTTGGTGTTTCAATTTTAACAATGATCCAACACACACTTTAAAGTTTAAAGTAGTAGCAGGTTATGTTGATCATAGCAACCCAAAGGATGAATCAATTTATATATAAATACTTGATAACAATAGATACATATTACAAAACTTGATTTTTTTTGTTTTGGTCAATACAAAAAATTGAATGATGATTGAACCTTTTTTGTTAACAAAATGTCAAAATGATATTTCATAGATCATGGCCCATTATAATTTTTTAGCAACGTCTTTTATGGTTTTAGGCCCCAATAAAAAACCAAAACATAGCCCAAAAGAAAGGCCCTATAATCCAAAAATAGAATAAAACGGAAAGTAACTAAGGGTAAGAAATCCTTGTATGAATCATTTGTGTGAATTCGAAATTGCTCATCTTTTACATTCGCACATGAAATTAGCTATGAAATTAGCCTCTTTTTAGCTGTGATTTGACTGCAGAACTAGGAAATTAGCTATGAAATTGTTTGGAACCGTATAAATTAAGGGTCTTTTTTCCTGGGGAGGGGAATGAAACTAAATGGTTAATAGTGCTTACCAACATACACACATTGATGATAAATCAGACCATTTCATTTCATGTTATCTATTATAATATTTTAATTCTGAAGCGCGAAATACAGCGTTGTCACGTGTCATTTACTTCAGCCACATCACATATTTTTCTTAGTTGTCATCTCATATAAAGATTAGAGTTTTTCATCTTCCATAACTCTACATGTAACTTCCATTATAATTAAATGCAAAAAGTAAATATAAATCTATGATAATAATTTAATTTATTATTAAAAATACAAAAAGTACATTATCTAATTCATTATGAAATTTGAAAATAATTACAAAACTATTATTATTATTATTATTATTATTATTATTATTATTATATCTCTCATCCGTCTTTCAACCTAATTATATGCTCACGCATGTGTTGCATGTGTCTTATTTTAATAGTATATTAAATCTGAAGTTGAGATGTGGAGTTGCTATATCATAAAATTTTGCTCTCATTTCATGTCACATAAACAACTTTAAACAGTTGGAGTACTCTCCCTATTTATTTTTCAACTTTCAAATGATCATTTTCTATAACATTTTTAACTCTATATCAACATCCAATAATTAGTCTCAATCTCAAATAAGAAAAAAGTTTGTGATATGATTGAATGAATATAATTAACATTTCATCTAACATCTCTTTAAAATACATTTGCACACCTTTTTTTGGTACATCAGAAAATAATTTGCACACCTATGAAGTCACTTTAATCTATTATAATATATAAAGTTAAACTGTAAGTTGCAGATATGACATTCATTACAAGAAAAACGAGACAAAAATTGTTGGTAAGTTCTAAAAGTCATTAGTAAAGAAAAATCACTGACGGTCAAATATCAATCGTTATTAAGCTCTTCAATAATATTAACCAACGATTTTCAAAAGCCATTAGTAACTTAGCGACGGTCTTAGCCGTCGGTAAGTTACTAACTACCTCAACTGTTGTTAAGTTATCGACGACCCAAATAGTAAGTAATACGTCAATTTAAACAAAGAAATACATTATTAGGAACAAAAGTGCTTCGTCAGTATTTTTTTTAATATATTGCGCTCTTCGTGAAAAAACAATAAAACATATTTATAGTTTGATAAAAATTATCAACATTATTAAATAATATTATTTAAATATAAAATCTTAATATCAATTTCCATATTTAGCCTTTTTAAATTAATAAAGTAATAATAACTACTAAATACAAAATAATAAAATAAAATATTGAACATTGAAATTATTTAAGCAAATTTCTACTTATTAATTATTATTCTATAAAAATATATTATTAATATGGAATTTTTTTTACATATTTATAAATAGGATAAATATAAATCAAAATACATCTAGACACTTCTAGATTATCTCATACAATCTATGTTTATTCATTCATAAAACATGTATATATAACCAACATATATTACATGTTATATATATATATATGTGTGTGTGTCTACATACATATACAAATACTATAAGTATTGAACAATTAATATGTTAATTTACTATTTTTAAAATCTTACCATTTCTTTTATGTTTTAAAAATTTATTATGCTAAAAAGATATTAATATATGCCTGCGCAACGCGCGGGTTTACACTTAGTTTCAAACTAAGCTTCAAAACATATATCATCCAATAGGAATAGCTCAATGTTCATTGTCAGCAGTAATGCTCATTGTGCAAGATGCATTGCCGCATCTGCTGCCTGAGCTGCGGCAATGGCAGGCTGAGCTGGGATGGCTGGGACAACGACAACAGGCTGAGCTGGGATGACCTGGACTCGACGGGAAGCCTCTCTAGCCTGATGGGCAGCTCGGTTCAGGCCTGTACACCCCAATGATAGTGGCAGTACTTAGGACGTAAAGGGCGAGGGAGGTTGCATCTTGCAGTCTTCTTACATCGATGAAGAGGGCAGTAGGATATATCAAACACAGAACGTTCGTCATATCCATCAAAACTGCAACTAACATCTGGATTCAATCTAGGGGTGGCCATTCTAGCTCTGAATAAAGCTCGGTCCTGAGCGCCCCGATCCAAATGCACTTGACAAGTGCGGTGGAGAGGGGCCTTGGGATTTCGGCAGTAGCGTTTAGAGCAGCCATGTGGTTGACAATAGGGTTTTTTCTGAAAGTAAGGGTTGTCACACCCTGCCTGCGAACAAATGATATGCAGTTGAGGGGCGGCTGGGGGAGCTGCAAATAGAAAAACATGAGAAGTGAGAAATTTAACCATCATTCAATTTCAGTGATTCAATTTCACATATTACAAAATTGAATAATGAAGAGAATGAATTGAATACACTTGTTGTTAATGACATGCAAATAACCAAGTTTACAATACATTATTTAACAACCATAACAAGAGCATTTCATTCAGCACACAATCAACACCCAGAGCACTTCATTCAGTCCAGATCACACAATCAATTCCCAGAGCCTGCATACCCCACAGAGACCCACAAACAAGAGCATTTCATTCAGCACACAATCAACACCCAGAGCATTTCATTCAGTCCAGATCACACAAAGCACTTATTCAGTCCATATCACTTATTCAGTCCAGTGATTCAATTTCACATATTTACAAAATTGAAGAATGAAGAGCAATGAATTATACCCATACATACCCGCCCACCCCACCCAAACCAAGCAAACACACCCAACCCACTACCCAATACCAACCCACCCCAAAAACCCGTCGTATACTCGACCACCCACCCAACCCGCAACCCCAAAACCCACCCGAAAACCCAAATACCAACCCATCCCAACAAACCCACCAAGAAAACCCAAAACCCGCCGCAAACCCACCGCTAAACCTAAGCCTGAACCACCGTATACCTGTAAACTCCGCCGGCCCCAACAAAACCAAATACCAACCCGCCCCACCAAAACCCGCCGCAAACCAAAAAATCACCGCTAAACCTAAACCCAATAGGAATAGCTTCAAACCTAAGCTTCAAAACTCCAATAGGAATAGCTCACTTTACAATTGATTGAATTTATTGGACCACAAATCACATATCTAAGAAAGTACACTAAGAATATTATGTATTTCAAACTTGGCATCAAAACACTTAGTAATTTCCACAAATCACATCTAAGACTAAGAATATTATGAATTTCAAACTAAGCTTCAAAACTCGAATAGCTCACTTTACAATTGATTGAATTTATTGGACCACAAACCACATATCTAAGAAAGTACACTAAGAATATTATGTATTTCAAACTAGGCATCAAAACACTTAGTAATTTCCACAAATCACATCTAAGACTAAGAATATTATGAATTTCAAACTAAGCTTCAAAACATATATCTTCTAATAGGAATAGCTCAATGTTCATTGTCAGCAGTAATGCTCATTGTGCAAGATGCATTGCCGTATCTGCTGCCTGAGCTGCGGCAATGGCAGACTGAGCTGGGATGGCTGGGATGGCTGGGACAGCGACAGCTGGCTGAGCTGGGATGACTTGGACTCGACGGGCAGCCTCTCTAGCCTGATGGGCAGCCCGGTTCTAGGCCTGTACACCCCAATGATAGTGGCAGTCTTCTTACATCGATGAAGAGGGAAGTAGGATAAATCAAACACAGAACGTTCGTCATATCCATCAAAACTGCAAATAACATATGGATTCAATCCAGGGGTAGCCATTCTAGCTCTGAATAAAGCTCGGTCCTGAGCGCCCCGATCCAAATGCACTTGACAAGTGCGGTGGAGAGGGGCCTTTGGATTTCGGCAGTAGCGTTAGAGCAGTCATGTTGTTGACAATGGGTTTTTTCTGAAAGTAAGGGTTGTCACACCCTCCTTGCGAACAAATGACATGTAGTGGAGGGGGGCTGGGGGAGCTGCAAATAGAAAAACATGAGAAGTGAGAAATTTAACCATCATTCAATTCCAGTGATTCAATTTCACATATTTACAAAATTGAAGAATGAAGAGAATGAATTGAATACACTTGTTGTTAATGACACGCAAATAACCAAGTTTACAATACATTATTTAACAACCACAACAAGAGCATTTCATTCAGCACACAATCAACACCCAGAGCACTTCATTCATTCCAGATCACAAAATCATTTCCCAGATCTCGCATACCCCACAGAGACCCACAAACGAGAGCATTTCTTTCAGCACACAATCAACACCCAGAGCACTTCATTCAGTCCAGATCACACAATCAATTCCCAGAGCCTGCATACCCCACAGAGACCCACAAACAAGAGTATTTCATTCAGCACACAATCAACACCCGGAGCATTTCATTTAGTCTAGATCACACAGAGCACTTATTCAGTCCAGATCACTTATTCAGTCCAGTGATTCAATTTCACATATTTACAAAATTGAAGAATGAAGAGCAATGAATTATACTCATGCATACCCACCCACCCCACCCAAACCAAGCAAACACACCCAGCTCACAACCCATTACCAACCCACCCCAAAAAATTGTCGTATACCCGGCCACCCACCCAACCCGCAACCCCAAAACCCACCCAAAAACCCAAATACCAACCCATCCCAACAAACCCACCAAGAAAACCCAAATCCCGCCGCAAAACCTAAACCCGAACCACTGTATACCCGCAAACTCCGCCGGCCCCAACAAACCCAAATACCAACCCGCCCCAGGAAAACCCGCCGCAAACCCAAAAACCACCGCTAAACCTAAACCCGAACCACCGTATACCCCCGTAAACCCGGCCACTCGCCCAACCCGCAAACCTCGCCAGAGAAAGAATATAAAAAAGAAAACGAAAAGAGAGAAAGAAAGAAGAAAACCTTGGTTTTCCATGGTGCGGGATGAGAGTGTAAACCAAAACAGAGCGTGAACCAAAACAGAAGGTGAGGAACCAGAGGAGTATTTCTTTTTTGGTAAGGATGAGAATTTAAATTTCAAACAGAAAATAACAATAGCTAGGAAAAAATTGAAAATGCGGGTTAAATAAAAAAATTAAACATTTTCCGCTGGACCAGGTCGGGCAATCCGGGTCTGTATAGAACCGGGTAAAAAACCGGGTTCGACCCGTTTTCCCACGCCGTTCAATATGAATTTTTTTTTACCTGTATTCGATTATACAATCGGGAAGTAGGATGATCAGGTGAGCTTGGTATGTGATGGACTACATATCTGCAGAGGCTTGGCATGTGAGCTTGGTATGATCAGGTTCCCATTGCACCAAATCAGCTTCTTGTCCACCGATCTGCATATTGAGTTGCCGGAGCCATCTCACGACTAAGTAGAGAGAGTTGGCTTCTTGTCCACTGATCTGCATATTGAGCCGCTGGAGCAGAGAGTGTCTGAGAAACCCTAGCTACCTATTCGAGTAAGAGGCACAAGTATGAGACTAAGCAGTGTAAGAGAAACCCTAGCGTCTAGCTACTGAGAGAGAAAGAGATAGTGATAGAGTTATATGCATGCTTCATGGGCTGGGCTAACACGTTTGGGCCTCCATAATAAACCCACACTGCGTGTTCCAACAACTCTTTTATTTATTTACAAGGGAAAGGATAGCAAATTCAACAACTAAGTCACATGATTCCAATATTGCACTGGGACCCTCAATCCTCCTCCTCTACTTTTGTTGACCAATCAAATCCTCGTCTTCATCCACGAGACACGTTAACAATAAATGATGACACTGCAGGGAAAAACGTGACCGGTCACATTAATCAATCCAGCCCTGCTCACCAAAGGCTATGCTAGGACAAGACAACACGAAATTTACAGGAGCTGACAAGATCTAGTTGGTGTTGTATATATTATTATCTATATATATATATATATATATAAAGGAGACTTGAAAAAATAGTCTCATTGCAATTAATTACATTCACTTGAAAAAATAGTATGATTGCAATTAAACACATTCAGTTTCTTTTTGTATGTAGTAGCACAACACGTACGAGCAGAAGATATCTGATGAAAAGTTGTACAAGTTCAAAGGGTGCATTTGTCATACGTTACACTTGAAAAAATAGCATCATTGCAATTAGGGGTGTCAAAGCGGGTGCGGCCCGCGGGCTCAACCCGCAAGCCCGCAAAAAAGGGGCGGGGCGGGCCATGAAAAATGAGCCCGCAAACCATGCAACCCGCCCCACCCCGCCCCGCAAACATAGCGGGCCAACCCGCAGCAGGGCGGGTCAACCCGCATTTTACTATTTTTTTCCTCCACATAATTATGTGGGCTACTACTGTCATTTTTTCTCTCAATTTTCTCAAGATCTATAGGTCAGCGCTTCTCACTGTGGTATGTGTTATGTGTTGTGTTTTGTCACAATAGAACTCCTCAAAGCAAAAAGCAAATGTTTGATCCGGATGAACGTATATTTTCCTAAAGCTAAGCACCAGTACCACATATATAGTTAAAATGTTTTTCCTTAAAATATGAGGCTTAATTATTTGATCTGATTACTTCTATGACATTTTAACCAGTACCACATATATTCACAATGATAATTGGTTTTGATCTGAGTACTGCTATGACATGAAGACATTAGTATGGAGTTGTGGTAAAATAAAATAACCAAGTTAAAACAATTGATGATTTTTCTTTGATGAATTGATGGAATTAATTGTGAGAGATTGACGTACTGTGCGACAAGTTTTTGTGTTTATAATTCATTCATATTAATTATCATTAGGAAGTGGAATTTAACTCTTAATATTAGGCCAATATCATCATTTTATAGACTAAAATCAGTTATTTGAAGGCAAAACCCACCATTTTATAGGTAAAAAATTGATTTTCTCTTTTACGCGAGCTAGCCCGCGAACCCAAAAACCCGCCATTATGCGGGGCGGGCTAGACTTTTTCAACCCGCGCCTCATGCGGGCTAGCCCGCCATTAGAGACAATTGTCATTTTTTCTCACCAGCAGCTGAAGTCTAAGAAATATGAATAATTTGAGTTTGTGAGTGATTTCACTGGTTTGTTTATATAGAGATATGATAGATGCATGGTTCAATATAATACATTTCATTATTTATTTATTTAATGTAGATAGTTGAATAGCCTCCAGACATTAACAATTTTATTCAGTTTTTGACACTGGTATTGCCATCATGCCACTATTTTTAATTTAATGTTAGTTTTCTTCGGAGTTACTATGTTAAGGAATTCTAAGAGTTTGTGAGTTTAAGAAAAATAGACATATATTCCTGCAGAAAATTGGACTGCAAACTAAGACCATTGCATATCAAGATTAATTTTGGCGGAAGTATGCTTTATTGTTAATAGTTTTTTTTTCTTGGACTAAATTGATATTAGTTTAAAATTAACTTTAAATTTGATTTTAATTTAAGGTACTGTGCTAAAACCATTTGCAGATATAACTTTGTGGTCTGTTACACTTTTGGCATGGATGTTACTCTTTTGCTTATACATTTGATATTTATTAAGTTTAAAACTGAAATCATTAGTGCACAAGTTTCCACTACCCGTTTATTCACTCACTAAGCTATCTCATTAAAACACCAGTTTTTTTTACTAATGTATGTAGGTTCTCATGTGTATTTGTACTTAATATTCCTATTGCATATCTCTATATAAATAAGTCACTCACACTAAAATTATGCATATATCTTAGACTCAACATCCTACAGGAAAATAATGGCGACTGTCACAAGCTATTTCAACAAGTATGTCATGTTTCATCACATTAGCAAATTTAAAAATTGTTTTTTATTTATATGACTTGTTTCTTATTTCTTTGTTTTAGGAGAAAAATCATCAACAACAACAAAGAACCCACATTCCTTAGTGAGCTATCTTCCACTGCAGATGATTGGAAAATAAAAGTGCGGGTTTCACGGATATGGGACACTCTCAATATATATAGAAACCATGAATTAATTAGCACTGATAGGTTCTAATTGATGAGAATGTTTTAATTTGTAATTGTTTATTTTCATTCTCTTGATTTCTAATTCTTGATGTTGATTTCTAATTGTTACAATACTTTCAGAGTGACAACATACATGCTTCTATAGGGAAAAATGTTGCCCATAGATTCAAGAATATTTTAAAAGAAGACAAGATATAGATACACAATCACAAACTTTATGGTCACAAAGAATAAAGAGAAATTTCTTGTAGTTGAGAAAAATGCTTCGATATTACAATTTGATGCTACAACTAGAGTGAAGAAAATAGCAAATGATGATTGCATAATTTCCCACCATGTTTTTGAATTTGTAAACTTTGAAGATTTGCCAAATCAATATGACAAATATGTGCTGATAGGTAAGTTTATGAGTTTTTTTACTAAGTTGTTTAATTTACTATTAAGTAAGTATATTTGATTCAAATAAATTAATTTTATCATTCTCCTCACTGGTATATGTTATTGGAGTTATCACCAATATAAGTTCAATTGAAGAGAAAACTAATTAAAAAAAAGAATCAGGTTAAATTTAATCAATAATGTGTTATGTTATATTAGTTTTTTTTTTCTTTGAAAGAGCTATTACATTTTTAATTTATTGTAATTCAAAAAATTTAAATTACTTTTTTTTTTGACAAAATCACACAAATTATGTTATTATTACAACTTATTTGATGATTTTAAAAACTTCTTATTATATAAAAAATTTCAAACTTACAGAATTATTTTTCATTTCAACAAATAAATGAATTATAAAAACAAATTCAATGCTAATTATAAAAATAAATTATTAAATAAGTATGTATTTTCTTACATAAAGAAAATTCTAAATTGTCTCAAGATAATTATTGTTAATTTTTTAATATTTTTAATTAAAAATTATTTTAATATTTATTTAAAGTATAATATTTTTAGTGGCGACTAGCATGAAAGTGTGGCTGGGTTGTTTATCGTGAAAGACTATAAATTTTATCTTAAACTAATTTAAAACATCAATTATGTCATTAATGGTGTGTTCCTTTTGACCAATTTATCCTCTTCTTCTCCAATTTACCAACACCAACCCATCACTTATACAGCCACCACCGTTACACTCTCACCACCACCTCAAAGCTTTCTAGATTGAAGCCATAAATTTTAATTTTTATTTCTTTGAAATAGAAGCCATAAATTTAAATGCTTTCATGTTTATTGGGGTTGAGCCGTTCAGGGAGAAGAGCGTGAGAGGAGGTGTGGAGAGAGAGGGCATTTTTGTAACACTGCTTTTTTATTCTTTTTATTTTTTTCTCAACAGGTCACTACCACCTATTGTAACAGGTAATTTGGCTCATTCATGGGTGAAAGACCTACTACTCTCTTTCATCCTAGAAGCCACCAATATTTTTTATTAAAAAATAATTTTTATATAATGTTAAAAATTATTGTAAATAAATATGTGCAACGCACGGGTATTATATCTATTTTAAGTATTTGAAAACTTTTAAACTTATTTATTTATTACTAGTCTTTTAGGATGTTCCATGTCATTATTCTTTATCGGATGCAGTGTTGTAACGTTTTTTTTATAATTATAATTGTTATAATTGAATGACTAAAATGTATATATTGAAGACTATATATGCTGCCATATGAACGTCTTCATCCAATCTTAACTACTCACTTTATTTCTTCAGTTACCTTTCTTTTCTTAAAACCGTTTATTCTTTTTCAATGGTTGCTTTTGAAACATGGTGAAGGATATAATTAAGCCTTTTCTCTAACACCTATACACACGGTTCACATATTTATTTTGATGTGTATATAAACATGCGTAGATGGCAGGTGGTAGACACAGAAAATACAATATCTCCTAAGTTCATATCCAAATGTTTCTTCTTAGTTCTGAGTACTAACAAGTTGTTATAAGAGTTTGTTGTATCCTGGAGAGTTATTGCATCTTAAGCGAATAAACTCTTAAGGACAGTGTCATGTGACACGTCCCAAACTATTGTGGTTACATATGTAATACTAGTACTTTTTACCCGTGCGATGCACGAGGATATTCATTTTTGGATTTTTTTGTGTGTTTTTTTGTTAATTATGTTTTTATTTAAATATATTTTATTGATTAAAATATTTAAAAAAATTAGACTATGAATTCTTATCTTTTCTTTTTATTAAATTTTTGTTTATGTTTTTTTGTGTTACTTTGTTTTTATCTTTTGACTTGTTGTTTTAAATAGTAGATTAATATTATTTTTTGTCTTTATTGATTAGTTTATCTCAGCTAGTTGAAGTAATATTGATGAGCTAAGAATATGTGGTTTATTTTTTGCAATTGTCATTATTTCATTAAGAATAAAACTGAGAGTGTATTATTTCCTATTTTTCCGGAAAAATGTCTCTTTCACATTACGTTGCGAAATACTTATTTGTAAACTACATTTGAAGTACTATGAGAATTATTGTTATATCCATCGCAAATGAGGATTTTTAATTCTTTACAATGGGTGACTCTAGAGAGCGCTACGTATAACTGACCATGAGAAAACACCGGTTTTGACAAATATAACCCCACCCTTTTTTGAGACTATCCTTGACTTTTGTTTATTGTCATGGCAAAAGAAAGTGCTATAGGGAATTGTCTCCTTTGAAATTTGAAAGGAATTCTCCTATCTGATGCGGTTAATGTTAATCTTGGTATGGTCACCATTTCTCCGGCATTTATTCTCGATATAATCTTTCCTTCCAAAACATATTTGCCCATTTCTCACATGCCAACAAATGTTGCATAAAAAATTGAAAAGTGAAAGTTATAGCTGTTCACATGTTTCAAAAGGAACCAACAATTTCTTGTAAAATTGTAAAATTGGCGAAGCTCACACCATCCAAGAATTAGGTAAGCCTTGTTGCCTACCACAGTAAAGGAAACCTCTTTGGTAACACCCAATGGGCCAGTAAGGAGCAAATCTCCATCATCCGAGAGTTGTAAATATTGCACCACATATTCATCAATCTTACCGTAGTGCTGAATCAAGTATATAAGAGTCAAAATGAAAACATATAAGAGAGAGTAAAACAATAGAGAAACACAATGGACCATTACCTGTGACTTAGTGTGCAAAACCGCAAATGCAAAGGGAGGAACAGAGTGAGACATGACAGAATATGAACCCATGGAGTTAGTCATGACAAAATATTAGCTTTTGTTTTGATGTCTATGCACATACTATTGTACCTATATATAGAGCTCAAGAGTGTGGATTCTAACTTCAAAGAACACTAATTTATCACATAATGAAATTTAAATAACCATTTAACTTCTAAATTTATGTTTTAAAAAAATTGCAACATACAGTTAATATATTTTTTTGTCAATCTATTTTTCCTAGGAAGGTGGATCATTCTTATTTTCCTTTTAAGTTTTTTTTTAGTTGTGTACTGGGTGGTTAATTGACATCAGTTTCATTTTTAATAGGCTTAATTGTGTTTAATATTCAATTGCAAGCTTCCCTAAAATCCCTTTGGCATTCTAATGGTGTTTAATATTCAATTGCAGGCTTCACTAAAATCCCCTTGGGATTCCATCACTTTGTAACTCCCGTAACAATATTTCTTAAAAATATTAATTTAGTAATTTATGTACCTTTATTGTTCAATTGTAATCTTCACTAAAATCCTATTGGGATTCTATGACTCTGCTATAACTTCCCTATGTTTTAATTTAATGAAATCATTTTTTCAAAATTTTTTTTTAATGAAATCATTTGGTCATTAATTTATAGCAGTTACAATTTTTTGTAATATTTTTCGAACAGTCTTAATGGTGTTACATAGCCTTTAGCTATTTTACTTGACAATTGTTAATTTTTTTTAAGCGCCAAACAAAATTATTATTATGCTACTTAATTGAGCACATACACATTGGAACCAAGAAACTAAACCTATGTACTATACGCCAGATAAATTATGCCATTTTTAAGAATTTATACATTTGGATTTGTCCCTTATGTTTGTTCTACTCATAATTTCATCCCTAATCTTTCGTCCATTCTTGTTCTGTTTTATGGATTGTGATTGATTAAGGTAGATCAATCATATTAAAGCCATAAATTAAAATTGTTTGTGCTTATGAGATACGGAATCTGGATATTAATATAGGAACCAAGAAAATTAGATTTAAAATAGTTAATTTCATTCCTTGGTGATTTTTAAGATATCCATCACACTCTTCATCTGGCCATGAAATGAGAAGTGATGACAACCTAAATAAGAAAGAGCACATATTCAGTGATCAACCTATCAGCCAAGTACGTGTATTCAAGGAGCTTTCCCCAAAAATCCGTTGGTCCAGATTCATGTTCCATAATATACACGAAAGTAGCAATTACTCCAGGAATGCTAACATACTTGTAGGGAAATTTGGGATAAATTTTTCTGCATTGGGCAAGCAACTAACACGAAACACTATTCAAGACGGAATAAAAATGTCACATTTAAGTCTTATAGTCTTAGCTTAAGAAGACAATAAAATACATGACAAATGTTACATAATAAAAGACCGGCAAACCGACTATAGATCTTATATTGTATACTATTGACTATTGAGCTAATCAGCTTTTACTTTCCCGCAACCTATTATTCGTTCTCCCCACATCAGAGTTGTGTAGCTAATAATCCGTAAAAGGGAAAAAAACTGCAAATTTCATGGTACAGTTTCATAATACAAACACTACTACCCATTGGAAATCAAATATCAAATTACAAAACGGATTAAGCTACATGTCTGATGCACCCTCATGTCTAGCAATCTTATCAAGGGCTGGATCAAAAGCCAAACTATTATCCAGCAAATTAGAAGCATCAACTGCTTCACTTTTATTGAGAGGCTTCTGCACAAAATTATAGTAGAAGAACTTAAAAGCCTCACCAAGCGAAATCTCATACTAAAGTACATACATCCACCACAATAATAGAAAATGGAAATCAAAATAAAAAATAGATGAATCTAATACCTCCTTTTTGAAAGGTTATTCCCTAGGATGGAGAGAGCACACAGATCAGCTTCAAAGGTTTCATAGTTTCCAAATTCTGCCTCTTCTTACTGCATAATCTACTAAGTTCTATAGCTGCCTAAGTTTTCAAGCTTCTGTATCACCGATCAAAGCATAGTCTATTAATAATGCATTTGGAAAAGAAGATGAAGTTAGCAAATCAGTACAACGTACTTTAATGTTATTTGACTTATTTCAATAGCAAAGAAATATACTTTTCTAAGTAAAACCAAAAAATTGTTATGACAAAAATAAAGGAAACAAAGTACAAAAAGGTAAGACATTGCTACTTAAATATAAGAAATGAATAAAGAAAACTATCAAAGATCATTGTGAAAAGGTGTGACTGCTGAATGGGGAAGGGGAAGGGGAAGGGGAAGAGGAATAAATACCCATGCTTAATTTGAGAGTTGTGCACAGTGAATTATTAAATGACAAAGTTGCCCTCAAGGTATCAAAAACATATATTATAGATATGAATCACAAATAAAGAGAAGTGGGAGAAATCAGTGAGCCAAAGTCAAAATGCAGAAAAAGGTGCAGAGAAGAAGAAATGGGAAAGAGGATTGTATGCCTTCCTTTGCTTCTCTAATAAAACTATTTATGAGAACATAAAGAAACTATAATCAAAACTTTGGAACACAGCCCTCACTTCAAAAACGTCAAAGAATAGTGAAAAAGTAACACAGAAGTAGAAATAGGATAAGAAAAATATCATTAACAACATAAATGGAAAGAAAGTAATCCAGAGAAATATTTTTTATATGACTAAAACAACGGTGAGGCCAAGTCTCTGGCTTTATCACACACCCTGCATGTCAAATTCCATGATCTCTAATACTTCAATAGGGTATTTGACTGCTCATTGTTTATTAGCAATGGCCCAGTGATGGATCAATCCAATTAATAAATCAAAATTAAAGCACTTGTAATCATCACCTTAGAGATTTCTGCATAGCAGGAAAATGAGTTCAGGATGGTTGTCAATAATCCACACTTTGGAAGGAACAAAGAGGTCAATTATGGATGTAATTAGTCAAAGTTGAAGTTCTTCTGCTATGGCTTCTCCTACAGACTGCTCTACTCCATATGTTGCAGCAGCATCAACATCCTTGTAACCCTGCTTGGTATATAAGAAGTTATATAATATGTTTAATTCCTCCTTGTTAGTGACTTGAATACAAATGGCGTGTGAAATTATAATAGGACCAATAGGGAAAAACAACCAACGTCATATATCTCTAGGCATAGGCAGCCCAAAAAGTTGGGCAAAGAAGGTAAGCAAAAACTAAATCAAGAGACAGTAGAGAAAGTGCATGTTACCTAGCCTCATTAGTTGAATTCGTTTTGTTGAAGAGTGTAGACTTTGAAATCGAAAGAAACTTAGAAAAAACATGGGAACTGAGGTTTCTAAGGACAGTTTTTGCATTCACTACTTGGTGGTTTTCTTTGTAAAAGGTCCCAACATAATAAAGCAGTGTATTTGATGCTTAGAAAAACAAACAGAAATAAAATTTTAAATTAAAATATCAGAGGGAAAATGCAGCTTACCTCTGGTCATGGACCCCGAAGGAGCTTCCCCTCATTTTAAACCCCAAAATCTGTGAACAAAGATAGAAACCAAAGGGAGATGTGCAGATTTAATTTACAGACAAATGACAACAACAAAAAAACACAACATTTATTGTTAAGCACGGAAAAACAGTCGTATCCTTTGTGCGAAACAGATTTCATAGGTGGTCATAACCAAATCACAAACTGATGAAGAAAGTACCCCTTAGCTTAGATCTAATTGTACCTGATCAATGTTCTCACAAAAAATCCAAACAACACACCTCGTTGTTTGTACCATCGATCTCTTAGCCTGAGGAAACTTCCTGCACAAACAATGAGAAATCACTGACAACTATTTCGTTTCAGGTTTTTAGTTATGTAAAGATTCATATGTAAATTCTGCGAAATCATGTTACCTTGGATCGATAGCATCTAGTAGCAGTGAGATAATTTCAACACAATACCTGAAGTAGCAAAGTCTAAAAGAAAGAAACAGACACTAACTTGATTATACTGAATGGAAAGAAGATTAAGTTTGCGATTGATGCCAATCAAGGTTTTAATAAAGGTTCAAGGAATTTCCCCCCCCAATTCAGTCATGGTTCTTACACATTCATGATGTGCCTTGGCTATATCATCTTCCTGCAGATGGTTTTCCCATGTCAATTTCTTCAATGCATAATCCAATGGGTTTGTTTCCTAAAAAAAAAATTAAATCATTAAGTCTGAATACTTGTACTCACCGAAAACCCAAAAACTCCAATGAAGATCCCAAAGGATTCACCGATGTTCATCTGAGATTCCAACCCTAGCCACTGTATTGAGCCCATCAGACTCGTCTAAAAAAGAGGAAAGATCATATTAGGAAAAGAACCTAACTCAAGATGTAAATAATTCGAAGTTGAGCACAAAGTTCATATTAGGGAATAAAATTGCGAGTTTGAAGGGAATGAAAAAACACCAATCTTTCGTTGATTACAATGAAAACTTAGGGTTCAAAAACCTGAATCCGCTGTCGGAAGAGCCGCAGATCCCCTTGGATCCATCTCCTTCACGCTGCTGGTTGCAAAACGACTGCGAAGGTGTTTGAGACCATGGATGAGGCACCACAAAGATGGCTCCTTTGACAACCGATCGAAGGAAAACGGAAGACATAAAAGGGAAAACGTGCGACGTGATTAAAATTGTTGGAAGAATGAAAACGGATGAAAACGGAGAAACGAAAACGCCAGTGAAATACAGAAGGAAATAAAGATTGCTGGAAGATTTCAACGGTCAAGATTTGATCCATGACTAATAACTTATTGGGAATCAACGGCTGAGATTCAATCCAAGTGAAATAAAATGCATTTTTACCAAAATATCCATGGTCAAGCTTCATAGTCTTTGAAATTATTTGTTGATTGACAGATTTACCCCAAGGTTGCAAAAACTCTTCCTTTATAGAGTTTATAGATAGATTTGGTTTATTTAATATTTAGACATATTATGTTTTTGTTTTCTATTATTAATTTATAATGATATTAATACTAAATACTACATTAAGCATTTTCGCATTGTTAAGTACTTAACTTGTTGATTATGGATTATGAATTATGGATTAAGCTATAATTGAGTTATTGACTTCCCATTTTTCTGCATTGTTAAGTTGTGAATTATATGTGATTGCTACATATTTAAAGTTGTGTAATTGATATTGACAAAAAAAAGTTGTGAAACAGATAAATCGAACCGATTCAAAATGTTTATCATCAGTTTGGTTCGGTTCGGTTTTGAAAACTTTTTTGCTAACGATGATCAAAATCGAACCAATGAATTTCGATTGGATCGACTTTAATTTCACCTAAAACCAATCCAAACCGAATCACGAACACCCCAGCACACCCGCACTTTAAAATTTTCAACCCACAAATGAAGAGTTTTAATATTCAAGTCAAAATGAAGCTTTTAACCTCTTCCACGGAGGCCTCTAACATGCACAAGAAATGTGTAATCTTGGCCAACCATGTGAAATGACCCTTTTACCCCTCTTTTAGAAATTATCTTCTTTATGTGTCCTCTAATTAACCCAAATCATCAAAATGACCCCTTTTTCCCAAAAAAAAAAAACATAAATAAATGTTATGTGGGGAACTAGTTGAAATTGAAGATACGACCGAGGTTATTAATTAGAGTAAGAAAATGTACAGTCCACGCAGGATTCCCTGCTAGAGCAAGCTTCAATTCTCCTTCTCCATTGTTTTCAATACACAGATTTCTTCTCATTTTGATACTGATATGCGTTAAGAGAACAAACCTACTTTGGTTTTAGAACCGATGTGCTAGTGATTGGTCTGGGCTACTAAATAATAAAATATATAAATAAATGACGCATGGCTAGCTAGCTGCTGAATATAACCTTATCATTATATTAATAAAATGCTAAAGAAACAGCTTTTGAAGTTGCCACTACTGCATTTTATATTAAGCTTAAGCACCATGTTTATCCGTCAACACATAAAGCCAAAAACACTTTAGAACAGAACATCTTTTCAGGGTTACATAGGATGCTCCCATTTTCACCTTATGTTCTGAGGATCCAAAAATGCCAAACCAGATATGACAATCCAAGTAGCTTGGGGCTTTGTTTTCCTCTTCATCCATCCTGTGAAAATCTTTTATGTAAGGTGAAAGATTTGTTGGGGTTGATTGCAATGTAAGTCTCACATTGCTAATGAAGGAGAAAAAAGATCAAGTTATGCATCTTGTAGAAGTCCCACATCGCTTAGATGAATGAGGGGTGAGAGGGTCCAAGACTATATATAGTGATCTCAGGCTCCTTGTTTCAACATACCAAAACATCAAAGATGTAGCACCTGAAAACACTTTAAGTTTATATTTGTGTTTTCTTTTTCTCTTATGTTCTTGTTTTAGAGCATTGTGAGATGTAGTTCAAATATTTACTTTGGAGAGTGTGGGTGTACTGGGGTCATGGGGTGGTTGAAAGTGAAGTCTATGTGTTGTAACAATTTTTACATAGTATTTATTCTCTGGTTGTCGGTTTTGACAACGGTCGTGGTTTTTTCTCCGGTTTTGGAGTTTCCACGTTATATTCTTGTGTTGTTGATTGCGCTCCTGTTTTATTTTACTTCTTCAGCTGTGTTATTTCCTAACAGTGGTATCAGAGCTTTGGTGCACGATTTACAGTTGGTCTACAGCTGCGATGATGCTGTTGTGATGGAGGAGTTGATGCAATCATGATTACACAAGGCGTTCTGGGCATGAGATTGTCCAGGTGGCACACGGACATTGGTTGATATAGATGCAAGGTGTGTGGTGATAGCGTGCGAGCATTGGTTGGCATTGATGCAAGGGATGTGGTTATGTCGATGGCTGATGAACTTCTGGAGAAAGCCAACATGGAAGTTGCACCATAAATTTTCAGCAAGGTTTCGGCATGTGGAAATTCTTGGGATGGTATAGTTCCAAGTGAAGAAAATTCTTGGGATGGTTTAGTTCCAAGTGTAGTGTACTCTTTATGGTGGAGTATGATAATTTAATTTGTCGGTATATAGACAATTATAATTGTGTTTGTCGGTGAAGACAATAATTGTCGGTGTAGACAATGAAGATTGAAGACCATTGCAATCAAGGTGGAGATTGTTGGGGTTGATTGCAATGTAAGTCCCAAATTGCTAATGAAAGAGAAAAAAAATCAAGTTATGCATATTGGAGAAGTCCCGCATCGCTTAGATTAGTGAGGGGTGAGAGGGTCCAAAACTATATATAGGGATCTCAGGCTCCTTGTTTCAACACACCAAAACACCAAAGATGTACCACCTGAAAACACTTTAAGTTTATATTTGTGTTTTCTTTTTCTCTTATGCTCTTGTTTTAGAGCACTGTGAGATGTGTTCAAATATTTACTTTTGAGAGTGTGGGTGTATTGGGGTCATGGGGTGGTTGAGAGTGAAGTCTATGTGTTGTAACAATTTTCACATAGTGTTTATTCTCTGGTTGTCGGTTTTGACAACAGCCGTGGTTTTTTCTCCGGTTTTGGAGTTTCCACGTTATATTCTTGTGTTGTTGATTGCGCTCCTCTTTTATTTTACTTCTTCAGCTGTGTTATTTCCTAACAAGATTATGATTGATTGCATTAAAAGAGATGTGATTCTGGTAGTTTAAACTCTTAACAATCACTCTAGTCTCTAATCATGCTGTATGGAACACATTTTCCATCAAAGTATCACTAATAGGATGATTTGGTTCCAACTTAACTCTCACCCCTGTAAGAATCTTCATGGTTTGACTTTCAACCAGTTTGAAAATTTGACTAAAAAAAATATAGGTTGGATCAAAATGGTTGATTTTACTGGGAAATCACTCAGCAAAGACCCCTGCTATTTCACATTTGAATTGGTTCAAACTTGCACTTTACCTTTCTCCATTCAAGTCTTAGTTTCACCATTAGTTGAAGACTGATTCGCATCCTTCTCCATTCCCTCATTATCCATGTTCCCATTTCCCCTGTCAAAGTCACAACTCCAACCAACTAGCATGCTACACAACCATATTAAAATTAATTACACCTATCACCTTAATAATCATAATCAATTAACAAAGAAATTGTAAACATCAATCAAAATATAAATTAAAGAAATAGGGAAAAGATCCAAAGGAACAACAAACAACACCCTTCCAGCAAGGAACTTTTTTCCTCCATAAATTGATTGATAAACCCGAAGTCAGAACAGAAACAACAAGAATAAGAACAACAAGGACCTTTCTCTAGTTTTGCACCACACCACCATGGACAGGTTGGTGAAACCAGAAGCACATGAAGTGGAACTCATGTTCCAGAAGGGCCAAAAGTGCAGCATGCACCACCTTCAAGCTCACGAATCTCATGCACCATGACCGTAGCAGTGTCCCCTAACCACCACAAACCCATCACTTTTCTCCATCAACAAATTAAACCCTTCTCTGTAACTGTAAGCCCCAACCCTCTTCAGCCTTATACATCCTCCACCACTCTCTCCACCTGGCCAACCCTCTCTCTCCAACCTTCTAACGTCAGAACCTCCATGCTCCCCACCGGCAAAGCCCCACTGCCTCTTCTGCCGACCGGCCCCCAGTACTAAAACAAGACCATTTTATTCAGGGAGCCATTAAAGAAGAAGTAAGGGGACAGGAAAATTAATACATCAAGTTAAGTTAATAGCTGATCATACAATACCAGCCAATCACTTTGGAGAGTGTTTTGAGGTAGAGAATGGTGGAGGTAGTCTCTGATGCTTCTTGGTTGCACCTTCATCGTAAGGGGTCAGTGGTACGCTAACTATGGAGGGTCATCAGATTGTCTGACACGTTGTATTCGGATTGACATCTTGTGACTATATTTTCATGTCGTTTAGCTGGTTGCCATTTAGAGCAACTTTATCCCTGGTTCTAAAAGTTAGTTCTTAGAAGTGTGCCCTTGAATCGCCAATTACTTAATGTACAACAAATAAGTGTGCCCATGAGTCATCAATTACTGCTTTTGACACTCTCACCATTCCAACTTTAATTTTCATAAGCTTAAAAGGATCCCTCAAGCCTCAACTTAAGCCTTCATCATATCCATCTTCAAAACACATATTTTCTCATTGTATTTTTTTTCACGTAATGAAAACACTCACATGCAATCAGCACATTATTAGTTTTTAACTGATTAGGAACAAAAGCACTTTGAGATTCATTAATAATATCAAGGAGGAAAAGTCTAAGCACATTAGCATTTGTCATTGTGACTAATTTGAATAAGACATTACATAAGCTAATAAGATTAAATTGGTCAGGATGCAATGGCTTTTGAATCTTTGGAATAAAGACAATAAAAGTTTGATTTATAAAGCATGGATCAATATTCTTATTCAAAATGCTCAAAATAAGGCATAAGACATCTCCCCCAACATTATACCCCTTTTTTAAATAAAAAAGAGCACACATATTATCTCTATTAGAAGCTTTCATAGGATGCATCTGACTAAGAGCACAAATTACATCTTCTCTCGAAAAATAATTTCACAAAATATTTAAATGATCGTTGATTACTCTACCATTTATGAGAGAAGTAATCTCAACGATATTTTGTGAAATAGAGGTATATAGTAAACAAATCATAGAAATATCTTATGACAACTTAATTGGCCTATATCTTCTTGGTCCTTACAAAATTCACCATCATCTCTAACCTTTTACCGACGCCCTACGTGGGGCAGTGAACCCTAATTACTAAATCTGAATCACAACTCAAACCAGAGACTTTAAGAATATAAAAGTGTGCATACTTTCTTGAATGTTTGACCCCCCCATATACACACACACCGTTGAGTTGTATGGTGTTGGTGGTGGCAGTGAGTGGTGATGATAACGACAACGTTTACATTGGTTAAATATGTTCACATAACTTATTTCTCACAATATTAACATAATATGTTGGATTAAATAATACTTCATTTTAATATATAAGATTGAATAAATGAACAAAGAGGATGTATCATGTGAGAAATGTGTTTTTATGTGAGAACATGAGAATAAATCATGATCGTTAGATCTAATCATGAACGGTCCAGATTAAAACATTAAGTCATGTGAGTTTTTAAGAAAGTCACATGACTTTTTTAAGTGATCATGTGAGCATTAAATTGTTTTAATCTGGACCGTTCATGACATGATCTAACGGTCATGATTTATTCTCATTTTCTCACATAAGAACATCTTTCTTTTGATACATCGGAAAAGTATAAGAACATCTTTCTCATATGATACATCCCCATGAAAAAATATATACAATACAATATAAACAAACTCAGAATATATTATGAAAAATTATACCATTAAATCTAATACGGCCTACCAAATTAGTCATAAGTATTTAATCAAACTATGTCAAGACCTCCCTCTAGAATATACTCCATCTAGTCAAATTGTACCAATCTAGAAAATTCTCACATAAAAGTTATTGCGTAGTCCGTTGATGCATATACTTTTATTATTCTTGGTCACAAATATATAAAGAATTGACGCATGGCTGCTGAATACGACCTCATCATTATACTAATAAAACTCTAAAACAACAGCTGCATTTTTTAATAAGCTTAGGCACTTGGTAATCCGTCAACACAAACGGCCAAAACACTACACAACAGAATATCTTTTCAGGGTTACCTGGGATTCGATGCTCCCATTTTCACTTTCTGTCCTGAGGATACAAAAATCTCAAACCCAAATATGACAATCCAACTAGCTTGGGGCTTTGTTTTTCTCTTCATCCATGTCCAACCTGTGAAAATCTCGTAGGTTTTTATGCCATGAGTCATGACAAATTTTTTGAGTGATTACATAAAATGTTACAAGAATGTGATTCTAGTAGTTTTAACTTTTTTAGTTTAACCATCACTCCTTTTTTTTGTTACAAGAGGAAGAGTAGTTGAAGTATTGAACCATCACTCTAATCATGCTGTATATAAAACATTTTCCATCCAAATATTAATAGGATGAATTGGTTCCAACTTCCAACTTAACTCTCTCCCCAGTAAGATTCTTCATGGTTTGACTTTCAACCAGTTTGAAAAATTGACTTATACAAATATATGTTGGATCAAAATGGTTGGTTTTACTGGGAAATCACTCAGCAAGACCCTTCCTTCAGAATCAGGCTATGCTATTTCACATTTGAATTGGAAATTGGTTCAAATTTGCAACTTCAAAGTCTTCACTTCACCCTTCCTTCTGCATTCCCTCATTGTCAATGTTCCCATTTTTCCTGTCAAAGTCACAACCCCAACTAACTAGCATGCTACACAACCATATTAAAATTAATCAAACCTTATCACCCTAATAATAAATTAACAAAGGAAATTGTAAACATCAATCAAAATATAAAATTTAACAAATAGGGAAATGATTCAAAGGAACAAAGAACAGCACCCTTCCAGCAACAACTATATTTCCTCCATAAATTGATTAGATAAACCCAAAGTCAGAACAGAAACAACAACAACACCAAGTAATAAGAACAAAAACCAAGAACCTTTCTCTACCTCAAACCACCATGGACAGGTTGGTGAAACCAGAAGCAAATGAAGTAGAAATCATGTTCCAGAAGAACCAAAAGTGCAGCACCACCTTCAAGCTCACAAACCTCATGCACACCATGACTGTGGCGGTTTCTCTAACCACCACAAACCCATCAATTTTCACCATCAACAAGCCGTTATCTGTAATCCCACCACTCTCTTCAGCTTCATACACCCTCCACCTCACTCCGCCGGGACAACCACCTCTCTCCGACCCACCTGACGTCATCACCGTCAGAACCTCCATGCTGCCTACCGGAAAAGCCCCCACCGACCACCTCCGCCGCCTGTTCTCCCGGCCGGGTCCTCATGTCTTTCGTGACGCCGTCATACCCATCACCCTCGTTGGCCCCCATGCCGTCGAGCTTCTCATCTCTGAACCCCTTCAAAGCCGTGACCTCTTCACCAAAGCCATATCCGCTTGCTCGAAGCCGCACCTCACGAATTTGCTGAAACTCGCCGTGGAAAGCGGGGAGGTTGACACCGTCGCCGCTCTCATCGCCGCCGGCGGAGACCCGAAAGGGCAGTCGCTGATTCCGTTGGCAATCAGAGCTGGGAAGCTTGAGTTGGTGAAGCTTCTGGTAGCTTCTGGGTGCAGAATCAACGACTCGGTGGAAGCGGGCGCGGTTTTGCTCGAAGCTGCGGCGGTGGATCGGATCGATGTGTTGGAGTTTTTGTTTGAGATTTTTGGTGAAGAATTGGATGTGAATTCGGCGAATTCGAAGGGGGTGACGCCGGTGCATGTGGCGGCGATGGAGGGTCACGTGAGGGTGATCGAGCTTCTGGTATCGAAGGGAGGGGACCCGGAAGCGGTTGACTCGGGAGGGTGGACGCCGCTGCACTTTGCGGCATGGCGGGGGCACCCTAAGGCGGTGGAGTGTTTGCTGGAACGCGCTGATACGAAGCGCGTGAGGGATAAGGAGGGGAGGACGCCGTTTTCAGTGGCGGCGGAGTGCGGGCACGCGCAGTTGCTTGGGATACTGCGGTGGAGCGACGGGCTGTACCGGGCGGCGAGGGCGGACGATGTTCATGGACTGAAGAGGTGTATAGCGGAAGGGGCTGCGGTGGGTGGGAGGGACCAGAATGGGTGGACGCCGCTGCACTGGGCCGCGTTCAAGGGCCGGATCAAGAGCGCGAAGGTGTTGCTGGAACACGGTGCGGTGGTTGATGCGGTTGATGATGCTGGCTACACTCCCCTGCATTGTGCGGCGGAGGCCGGGCACTTGCAGGTTGCTTTGTTGTTGATTGCTCATGGTGGCTCTCAGGCTAGTCTTAAGAGCTTTGAACATGTTGCTCCTCTGAACTTAAATTCTTTTCAGAAACATGTCTCTCTTGATTATCAATGTAAGAGTATAGCTTGAGAAAGAGAGATCCTGTTGGGGTTTTTCAATTTTTCCTTTTTAATGTACATTCATAGAGTTGTGAATTTTTGTATTTTACATTGTGAATGGTGGTTGATCAAATGATGAGGAGAAGAGGAAGAATGAGTAGCAGTGCTTGTGTTCTGCTCCCAATTAAGGTGTACATGGAGTTTAATAATACAGTTTCTTTTGGCTCTTGTATCTTCAGTTTCTTTTTGATGAATCCATTGTCTGCAATATATGCCACTATGTCAGGCAAAAGAGGCTTGTATTCTTTTTAGTTTCAATGAAGCAGCAAGTTGTTTTGAACTAATACATGGTGTGATTTGTGGGGACCCAATTGTATCTCTTCAATACACAATCATAAATTCTTTCTTTCAATCTTGGATGATTTTAGCAGATTTACTTGGGTGATACTGCTAAAAAGCTAGGCTGAAACACATGCTCCTTTGAAGAGCTTTATCCTATTAGTTGAGATACAACATAATGGTGGAATTAAGGCTATTAGATCAGACACTAGGACAGAGTTGAAGCGAACTGGTTTTTATGCTTCAAAGGGATCAAGACCACCAATTCCACATGGACTTTTCTTGACCTACCCACACACATGCCAGACCATGCAAGTGTATCAAACCACATACTCCACTGCAAAGACTACCACTGCTCTCCCCTACCAACCAAATCCTCCACTGCAAACGCACTATCGGCACACTTCTCTTATTAGAACCTTTCACTCTCTCACCTTTTATATTGCTTGTTCTTAACTTCAGACAGTGAACCTACTAGTTGCTCTGAGGCCAGCAACCATGAATCTGGCAGGCTGCTATATCAGAAGAAATTCGAGCCTTGAACAGTTGAACTTAATGGAAATTGGTAGATTGTTGATCTTCTTGCAGGGGTTGTTTCTTTTGGAAGCAAATTATGAACTTAAGAGGAATGCAGCATAGACTGCTGCAAGGCCCAACTTGTGACTAAGGATTGCAATTAGAGAGAAGTTTTGTACTACTTTGAAAACTTTTCGCATGTGGTTAAGTTGACCACAGTGCGGATGTTACTTGCCTTTTCTCTCATTTGGCACTTGTATCAGCTTGAGCCTTGATGTAAACAATGTTTTTCTCTAGGGGGGTCTATAAGAAAATGTGTATAATTGTATTTCTAATCCTAAGGGCCTCTCAGCTGCTGAACCTAGACCCAACAAATCTTGTAAACTTATCAAGTTTTTATATGTCTTCAAGCAAGCCAGCAATAAATTGTATGAACAGTTATCTACTTGTTTATGTGGATGGTGTCATTCTAGTCTAGTTGACAATTTCTTAGCTCAGTTTGCTTCCATCAAAAGCACCCTGCATGATTCTTTTGAAATCAAGGATCTTAAATATTTCTTTGGTCTTGAAGTTGCACTCTTTGACAAGGGCTTGTGCCAACGCATGTATTTCTTAGATCTCCTCTTAGATGCTTGTCTCACAGGTCTTGAATGAGAATCTATTGTTCATTGACTGTCACACATATCTTTCAAAGTTTCAACTCTTCCTCTTACTTTGACTATTCTTGCTTATGCATCCAACTTGGAAAATTGATTTTTGTTTCCAGAGAATTTGTGTATGTAAAATTATGGTTTCAAAAACAGTCTTTGGATAGAGAGCCATACAAGAAAAAAAGAGGAAAGGAAAAAACATACAATTAGTTATGTTATAAATAACATACAATTCAACCAAACCGGTTAACAATTAAAAACATTAGTTAACCGTTGTTAACCGGTTTGGTTGAATATTGGGACCGGCCCGAGTGGGTTCATTTCATCTGGTCAGGTTAGGGGAAATTGATTTCCACTCCCCCAATTCTCTTCTTCTCTGCATTCAAACCCAGAAAAGGGGTTTGGATTCCAAACACAGCGAAAATTTTCCAGCATTGTAGTTTCAGTTTCATCTGATTGTTCAATTTCTTGGCACACAAAAATGGAGGAAGCGAAAGCATTGCACCAGCAACATCAACATCAACAGCAGCAGCATCAGCAACACCAGCAACAACTGATGCTTCAGCAACAACAGCAGCAGCAACAGCATTTCCTGCTGTTACAGCAATTGCAGAAGCAGCAGCAACAACAGCAGCAAGCAGCCGCAATTTCTCGCTTCCCTTCCAGCATTGACGCTCACTTGCGCCCCATTAGACCCATCAATCTCCAACAAAACCCTAACCCTAACCCTAATAATCCCATTCTCAATTTGCACCAGAACCCTAATTCCAACCACCTTCAGCAGCAGCAACAGCAACAGCAACCCCAGCAACAACAGCAGCAGCAAAAGATGGTTCGACCCGGAAACCCAATGGAGCTCCAGATGGCGTACCAGGACGCTTGGCGGGTCTGCCATCCGGATTTCAAGCGACCCTTTTCTTCTCTCGAAGATGCCTGCGAGAGGTTCATTCCCTAACCCTTTATGTGTTTTCTGGTGCAGTAATGTTTCATAGAGCATTCCTATCATGTTTTATGCTTGCTTTATTATTAAATGGTATTAATTCTCATAAAAGTGGGAGAAACATTATCTTGCAAGCCACTATGTATCCGGTTTGATTTTACAGGTGGCTAGTGGTTGTTGAAGAGACTTGTTTGATCATTTAATGTCTTTTCTCGAAAATAGGAAAGATCACTTGTATGCTAATGAGTAATGACAAATAACTTAGGAGTTATCGGACATTTCATGAAACCCTTCTCCTTTTGTAGTTTATGCGAATGAGAATGTCATTGAAGGTTTAGAAGATAACTTTTCTTGTGTGCCCGTGCTGTATTTGCATGTGGATACTGGATACATGAAAATAATTTGCAAAGAGTTAAGTAGATGAGCACCCCATTTAAACAATTGGTGCAGAGCTCACTATAATGTGTATAAGAGATTGGGAAGCAGGAAAGAATAAATTTTGCTGCTTTCCACAGATATAGTGTTTATTGGGTGGTTTACTTAAGTAATTATGTTTATAGCCTGGCAGTTACTTGTTCATTGCAGCTTATTCTTTAGTTCTTTTTGAAAGTTGAAACTCATTTCATAGTTTTTGTCTCTCTCAAGTTCTTCAGGTTTTGTTATTTTGTTTGTGCTTTTACCATTAGCCAATAGTCTTTGAGCGAGAAATGCCTTTGCTTATCATACCATGTTAGGACAGTCCGCAGTTGTATTTCATTAGTGTTTGGGCTGCCTTTATCTGTTGCTGGTTGCCAGTGTCTCACACTTTTCACAGGGTAGCTATTGCTTGTTCATGATTCCCAACCATCCTTTGTGTGTTGTCAGATGTCTTTTTCTGAATAGATTTCATTGTTGCACTGCCAATAAGTAGAAAATTGATTAACAATTGTTTTTCTGTGAATTGATTTCCAATTGGTAAACTACTTCTTGGTCATGGTTAATGCTGCTGGTTTTCCTTTCTTTCATTCATTTAAGCTGATGCCACCTAAAAATCAAGTCAAGGTTTTTGTTATAGGCTTATATCCCGATAGTCCATGCATTTAATATTATCTAGCATCAGATTTCTGGGCTGATTCTATCTCTTCACTTTCAGCTTCTCTCACTATAACCTGCTCCTTATATTGGATTTGCTATGTAGCTGCAGAATACTCTCATGTTGCATTCCCCATTTTATTTGTAATTGAAGTTAAATTGCAATCTGTCCTTTTGGTGTGTTATATATTCAGTTTTCATCTTTCAACCTTTGATCTTCTGTGATGTTTGTCACAATGTTATGTTTAGCTGCTCTGCTTTTAGTATTGTTTAGCATATGCCATCTAGTATTCCGAAATTTCTCTATTTATTTATGTTTGCTACCATACCATTAAATTATTACCTATTTCCCGTGTTCTTACCTGTAATTTATTATATGCTTATATTATTTATACAGTTAATTCTTCAGAACCTATAAAAATTAGATTCTATAAAATATAATCCTTTACTTGGCCGTGTGGATAGTTAGAAAGCACAGATACAATACAATATGGATACAGAGATACAATTTTCTTAAAAAATAATAGGACACAAAACAGCTATTATACAAACATAAAATTAATATAAAAAGACAAACTTTAAATGAAAAGAGGGAATTAATATTTTAAAAGTTTGCATGAGTCATTGTAAGAACTGTAAAATAAAAGAAATATTTGAAGTGTCCAACATGATTATGCATCCAGCACAGTTATGACAGACACGGCTACTCTATTGAAGTGTTCATACTTCTTGGCAATTGATGTGCTAATTTACTTTAGTCAATGGAAATTGGGACTGACAGTTTATTTACTGTAACAGAAATCATCAATTCATTCTTGAAGGCTTGAACTCTAATAGCTTATTACTATGTTGCAAATGCGTGGTGTTTTTCCTTGTGGTAATTTTGACCACAGGATTTCAGTGGGTGCTTTGAATTGCTTGATATTTGATAATGAGGTGCATGTTGAGCTTTAGCAAGACATTGATATGATAAATTAAAACATCAATCAATGCTTTGTGTAATTTCTTATTACTTGCTATGTATGTATTTTAGCTTTAAATGCCTTTTAATCTTGATTGCATTTCGCTTTCTAATATTCTATAATCTATTACTAATCTAAGAATATCATTTTAGAACAAGTAAACATTTACTGAATTTTAAGTCTAATGCAATTGAATTTTGTTCTTACATGGATTTCTTATGTCTCAGAATTTTCCTAAATTTCCCTCCTGCAGATTATTGCCATATCATGTTGTGGCAGACTATGAAGCAGAAGAGGATGATAGGATCCTTGATTCTGACACCACTGGCCAAGTGCTTTCAAGGTCCCAGCAGTGGGATAATAATATTGCTGCTAAAATTGCTGAGTTTACAGCAACTTTTGAGAAACAAGCACTTGCCTTCAACATAATATCCCAAAAGAGAAACTTGGGTGAATTCCGGTCTGAGGAGAGATTGATGATTGAACAGGCACTTCTCCAAGAAGAAAAGCGAGCTCTGATGGCCGGTCGTGAAGCACATGAGGCTAAACTTCGGATGGCAGCAATGTATCAAGCTGAGCAGGCCCGGGCAGAATCACACTCTCATGCTGAAATGATGTCGCGAGCCCCCATAAGAGGGAGTGCACTTGGGTCCCAAGGCAGTGGTGATATGATGGGCCATGACATGGGAGAGCAGGATCAGGGAGGTCACCCAGGTGATATGATGAATGGATGGGGGAACAATGCACAGAGAGAAGAGAAGGAGCCATCTGAGGATTTCTTGAATGATGAAGCTGAGAATGGAGACACAGGCACACAGGATGGTTGGCGTGAAGTTGGTGAATTTGATTTGAATGCTAGGTGATTCTCCATAGTGACTGTATAAAACTTTTAAGGGAGAGTTTGAATTATGTTAAGAGATCAATATCCGTTTTAAAAGAATCATTGTCCTTGGTATCTTCAAGTTACCTATCTTAAGATTACTTTCTCGATCAATATCCATTCACAGGGGCGGAAGGAAAACTATTGAACCAGTCAAATGTTGAATTGGATGAATGTTCAGTTTATGCTCCTAGATTAGTGTAGTGCACATGATTGGATTATTAGCTCCAATGGAGTGTTATATAAGCATACAAATTAAGTCCAATATGTATAGGAAACTCTGGTTTCATCATTTTGTCATTTGATTTTGCAAGACGCCGTCAGATCTTCACTACCATTTTTCTCAGAAAATTGTCAAAGATATTTTAAGATAAGAATTTAATAATATGGGGATAGTTTTTTTTTTTGAACCAGAGGATAGTTAATTATATGTGGCCATGTGGGTTTTGAACTTGGCATTAATTTTATCTGACTATTTTTTTTCTCATTAAATTCGAAGAAAATGACTGATTCATGCTAGTTTATATCTTCATTTGTAGTAGCATAGAACCGATTCAACAAAGTCTTGATTCTCAGTAAGCTAAAATCAATGTTTGAAGTTATTGAATATATTGAACATATCACCTCGCACAGAGTACAATCTAGTTTTTGGTTGAATAAATTCTTTCATACTCCACGCACATAAGTGCGCGCTCAAGAGGCAAGTAGTATCTAATTTCTAGTCATTTTAAAATGAAAAATGTTGTTTTATACGACACACAAAACACACGATTTCGCGAAGAAATCTCCGGATGGGAGGAATTATTTGTCTGTCATTCTTGATGACTGCTTTCGTTTTAGCCGTTCTTTAAATTTGATTTTCAGTTGTTTTTGTTCGCCGTGATAACAATATTGTTGCATATTTTTTAGCTAAGAACGCCTCCTCTTATGCTGGGCATGTCTTGATAGAGGAGGTGCCCCTTGGACCGAACCGTTTGTAACTGCTGGTGTTTTGGCGTCTATGCCACCAGTTTAATATGGGGTTGTCTAAATGACCCATGTGAAAGTTTGTGTTAAATAATTCATCATCTAATTACATTGGAGATAAATGAGTTGGAAATAAATTAATAAATAAAATATAGAAATTTCAACCATGTATTTTCCCCTTAAACTTATACAATAGGACAACCATGCATTTTTTTTTAATATTTAGAACTGAAAATTGAATAATTATTTTTAAAAGGCACATAGATGATGTACAAGCCAATTTTTTCCAAACAATAATTTGTGTTAATAATCTGGTAGGTTTTCACAATTGGAAAAAAATGTACAGTCATGGACGTTTTCTCCATTGGGCAGTCAAACCCCTGGTCATCTGTCGTGATATTTGCTTGGATGCTTGCGACAATGTATCACTTGGAAAAATAAAATCTCTTGCCCCCGACTCTGCTCGAGATTAAGCAAAGATCAAAGGACCGGCAAGGAGAAGATGGTAGAGCAAAAGAACCCTAGTTCATGCCCTATATAAACACATGTATCTCCTATAGAAAAACACATTAAATGTACAACTAGTTTGGCGAGAGAAGCTCAATGTACCGACCGACTTAGCATTTTTAGATCTTTATGTGAACAAAAATGATTTCAAAAGAATACACTAATAGTATGTTTAGATCAACATATCTTTAAATCAAAATCAATTCCGACATTAAAATAATTTCATAATGATTTCTCTTTGATTTTAACTTTAAATTAATTGTAAAATAATTTTCAAAATGCAGTAAGAATATATTCTACAGATGAAGAATAAATGAATCTAAAACAAAACTAAAAATGGCAAGAATCTCAGGTGAGAAAGTTTCATAATTGCTTGGCAAAATGCATCATAGCACAACACGAACAAACAAAGCTGATTTCCTACCTTAAAAAAAACTGATTTCCCATTCCTGACCAGTGATCACTAAGGAAAGGACAAGAAATTTACCATTTTATTTTGTTGGAAGAGATTGGGCTAGTTATAGCCTACAAGGTACATACTATTATAGTATCCTATAGTATATACTAGCATAAATGTATTTGTCATCTCATACTCCACTTTATTTTTTTTAATCTCTCAAATATTTTACTAACATATCATATATTTCAATTTTCTCTGATCTCTTCCTACATCTCGCTACATCCAAGTGTATTTAAGATGCCAACTCTTTGTCATCCGACTATATCTAACCTATGAAAAGGAAAATCTTTTCTTCACACCCGATTCACTTTGACCTTCCATAAGAATGGTAACACAATAATAATAAGAGAAAGTGAGATTATCCTAGATAGTAAATAAACAAATCTTGATATACTAAAGTTGAGGATGTAAAAAACACTTTGACATTCACTTACCTTTTTCTCCCAATGACAACCTGTGACACCCGTTTGACTTTGTGTTGTTGGTGGCTAATCAACTTAGTTCAACCAAATTGCTCTGTTGAACTTAACTTGCATGCATAAATACAATACAACCATGAATCAAAACCCCAACTCTTTCAATCCAAATCCAATTCATCTTCTTCTTCTTCTTCAATCACTCTCTACAAATTTTCTGGTCTAAGTTAACAAACAAACAACACAACACACAGTTGTACAATACCACCATTCAATTCAATTCAGCGGGTCCGGTGCTTCTCCGGGCCCACCACCGGCGCCACCACCACCACCATTACCATTGCTAGGGTTCTTCTTCTTTTTCTCTCTTCGTTCAATTCAATTTTGCTGCAAACTGAAGAAGACATCGATCGATGGGGTCGAAACCGTGGCTGCATCCTGCTCCTCCTTACCGACCACTTGAATCGCACTGGGACACCGATGAAGACGATCCTGGTCCTCGCTGTGGTCACACGCTCACTGCTGTAGCCGCCACCAAGTCGCGCGGTCCGCGCTTAATCCTCTTCGGCGGCGCCACCGCCATTGAAGGAGGATCTACTTCAGCTCCCGGCATTCGTACTTGCCTCTTCTCTCTCCCTTGAAATTCTCTCATTTTCTGTCAGTTTTCAACTGAAAGTCTCTTCTTCTGGTTTGCAGGATTGGCTGGAGTAACGAATTCCGTGCATTCTTATGATGTTCAAACGAAGAAATGGACTCGGTTAGTTGATTTAAGCTTGCCCAGTTGTTGAATGTTTCTAATTTAGTTGATTTATGGTTCATTGTTGTAGAAAAGTTAAATTGAGTCTGTTGGGTGATTGAATTGCTACTCAAGTAATGATCTTTGGTTTATGGTTGTTTGTTCAGTCTTAAACCGGCCGGAGAGCCGCCGTCTCCTCGGGCTGCCCATGCTGCCGCGGCAGTTGGTACCATGGTCGTTTTTCAGGTGATTTTGGGTTAGGACTGAGATTTCATTTGATTGGGTTGATGGTGTAAGAGTTAGGACTTGACATTTGTTTTATTTTGTTTCGCTTGGCTAGGGTGGGATTGGTCCTGCTGGACATTCGACTGATGATATCTATGTGCTGGACTTGACCAATGACAAATACAAATGGCACAGGTGAGCTTGGTTGCAATTGACCAAGCTATTTTACTTTTTCCTACCAATTGCAATTTGACAAAATTATGGGGTTAGTCAATGTTGCAATTAATTCGATTGTAGAGTCGTTGTACAAGGGATAGGACCGGGGCCTCGCTACGGACATGTAATGGACTTGGTTGCTCAGAGATATCTCGTCACTGTCAGTGGAAATGATGGTGAGAGAAATTTATTTCCTGTTTGTCGTTTTCGTGTTTTCTTTGAATGTAGTGAATGATTTACTTGTATTAAAAACTAGACATATGGTACAAACTTCCTAGATGGAAATGTTTAGGAGGAACAAAGGTAAAGTTAAACATGAATGATAAGCTTGACTTATGAATGAATTCCTACACATGTTTGCCATACTTCAGTTGATTGAGAGTTGGGAAGAACTAAGAATAGTCATGAACATACTACAGAAAATTTGGTCATTAAAAGTTCGACTCTTTTTATCCAGTGATTATTACATAATGCCGGCATCTTGTTTTAACATGAAATTTGAAAATAAACTCTATTGAATTGGTAATGAAGTTTTCTCTAAGCTGTTTTCCTTGTGTATTCATATGCTACATATATCTGTCTGACTGTAGAGTGCCTGTCTTACTAGTAAACTCTTGTGAATAAAGTTTATATTGCCTTGTGATACATAGCTAATAATATTGTTTCTTTATAACTTGTAGGAAAACGAGTTGTATCTGATGCTTGGGCTTTAGATACTGCTCAAAAACCTTACGCGTGGCAGAGGCTGAACCCAGAGGGTGATAGACCTTCTGCTAGAATGTAAGTCTGTCTAGCCTCTTGGAAAGTAAAGCCTTAACTGACTTCATTGTTGTAATTTTACATTCTTCTTCCTCAATTTATAGGTACGCAACTGCTAGTGCCCGCTCAGATGGGATGTTTTTACTATGTGGTGGAAGAGACGCTTCGGGAACTGTATGATTCATCCTACCCTTTTTCTCAGATCATTGGATTCTCTTGCTTTTAGAAAGCTAAATCTGCCTCTGTCACGCTTTGGATTATTACATCCCATTTGTGTTGTAAAGTACCTCATCACAACTGTAGATTAAGAAATCAATGGTTGTAATTTTGGTCATATACTTGCACATGTATACCAAACTATGGTGTTCTTTAAATCTCAACCGTTGATTTCTCAATCAACAATTGTGATGCCCTAATTTATCCTTTTAATGTGACTCTTTCACTTTAGATGAGTCAAATCCAAAATTGTGATGTACTGCGTAACAAATACTTTTGTTTAAGCAGAAAACCATAGTTTGGGATGTCATATTGTTCTGAATCTGACATTTAGCGAAATATGATCGCAATTATTGTATATATACTTCGCAGCCACTAGCAGATGCCTATGGACTACTCATGCATAGGAACGGGCAGTGGGAATGGACCCTTGCACCTGGAGTTTCCCCTTCACCGAGATATCAGCATGCCTCGGTAATTGAGAGATTCCTACATGATTTTTTTTCATCACTACGATTTGTTTATGATATAACTATTCATGTTTAATTCTTTAATCTTGACTATTCATGCATGATATAACTATCAAGATTAAATACTCCATTCTTGTAATAAAAACATGCTTATTTATGTGCATGTGCACAGTCCCCAATTGCAAGAATTGATCTTACTTCCATATAATGGTTAAAAAACACCAAACTTCATTTTGGGGTATCACTTTAATTAGGAGCATTACCAACTAAAAGGCTATATTTCATACTCACACCCGAAATAAAAGTTTTGAACTGTTCATCTTACTTTCATCAATAGCCTAGTTGGGGTTTATAACATTAAATAGGAGCATAATACTTAAAATCATGCGCTGACATGCAAGGTTTCACGATCTTATGATTTTTCTGGCGCCTGAGTGATCTGAATAACACTCAAAATCGCGATCTCACACCAACAACTTGAAACGTTTAAATCGGTGGGATCATGCAATCCCATCGTGTTGGAAAAAAAACCTGATTGTCATTCATTGAACCATGACCTGTTTCAGCTTTTCAATTAGAATCCATCATCCATGCACCTCAGAGGCATGCTGCCTCTGTCCATCGATCTCCCCATGAGCACGCCGGTTGCCTTTTCCTTTTTCTTCTCTTCCTCTCCCCCCTGCCCCCACTCCCACACGTTTCTCTTTCTTTGACCCCATTCCTCTTGTTTGCTCTTCATGTCGATATTCTTATGTTAGGTTCCGGCACATTTAGTTTAATTTTTTTGGGGCAATTTCTAATTTTTATTGTTTTATTTGTCTTTCGTTAATTTATTATTATTATTATTTGTCTTTCATTATTTAAAAAAGGGGTGTTCTGTTCGGTCTAAGAAAACTGGGCTGCCTTGGTCCAAGTGATCTTGCTTTGATTGGCACTTTTGATCGTGTTACTCATTTGTATCTTCTTTTCCTTTGTTATGAGTAATGTATGCGTTTTAAGTATAATTAAGTGTGTGTATGATTTAAATATTTTTTTCTCTTACTTATGCTATATATTTAAAATTGTGTGTGAAATTCTAAAATATTTAAGTGGATTTCTCTTTCATATTTAATGCTGGATTCCGGAATAAGGTTGAAATATCTTTTATGATGTGAATTGGCGTAAGAGTTTTTCTTTTATAATGACGTTTATTGATATTGATTAATTTACTCATTCATTTTTGTTGAAATTATAAAGATTTAGGTAGAGAAGGAGGAAAAGAGATTAGAGAAATGCTTTTACGACACATTGCCAAATGAATAAAAACCAAAGTTAAACAATCACATTTAGCATCTGATTGTTGCTGTTGTTTTGGTAATATTCGTCTGTGTTTTGTAACACACATCAGTTCCCATATAAATTATATTGATATTATTATGAAAGATGTGATATTAGTATTTATACTAATAGAAGATTTCTAATCCTAGGGAAATTAATGATGAAATATAAATAAATATAGGAAATATTCCTAAGAGTTCTTCTCAGATACTCTAACTATTCTAAGATATATTCATGATAATATGAGATATCTTGTAGATATCCTAACACTTCTCAAGATTGTTTGTTTGATGGTGTGGCATTCATTTCATCAGGTTTTTGTTGGTGCACGATTACATGTTACAGGAGGTGTTCTCAGGGGTGGGCGATCTGTGGAAGGAGAAGCATCTGTTGCAGGTAACTTTCCCTGTGTTATTATCAAATTTTTATCTTGTGTTTGTTGCCATGCTGTTTTCCGTTTCCGGTATTCATGTACACCTATGTTTTCTATTTCTTGTTTTGGCAGTATTGGACACTGCTGCTGGGGTTTGGTTGGACAGAAATGGCATTGTGTCCTCCTCCCGCTCAAACAAAGGTCATGATCATGACCCTGCTTTGGAGCTTATGCGTCGTTGCCGCCATGCAGCAGCAGCTGTTGGTGTTCAAATCTATATCCACGGCGGTCTTAGAGGAGGTAATTACTCGTATTATGGGTGATGAAGTTGTATTGTTGGACTGAGAGTTTATTTTGACTTGAAAACTCAAATGCAGCATATTACATTACAATAAGTTCACAAGAATACTGGCACATTCCCTTGTGTTCATCCCAATGGATTTAGCCTTAAAGAATACATGACGAAAATGTCATTGAGACAGTCTGTCATATTAATATACTTATTTTATATTTTTTATTAGTTTAAATAGTATTAATCATCCCTTTCGAGGGTTATTGGCAGCTGCATGTGACTCTAGTTCTCTGTAACTTCTGGGCAAGAAAAACGTAGAATCCTTGTATCACTTTATCAATCTTGGATAGCAGCGCGGAGCAACCGGCCTAAAAATTGCTATATAGCTGGGTGGCTGCCGACATCAAAGATAATAGATTCAACATACATTATTTATGCTATATACACATAAATTGCTCAAGTATAAAAAAGAGATTTCTCCAACGTTAATAAGTAAGACATAGTCCTAATTAGTAAGTTTTGGTCTTTAAAAAACTGAACAAGGGGAGCTTGAGTTAACAAAACAGAGGGTGAAAAAGGAACACAAAAACACAGCTGCAAACTGAAGCAGGGGCTTGACTGGAGGGTTAGCGGTAGATTAGAAAGAAAGCAAATAGATCTTGTAGCTGGAGATACCCGCGACTATGTGTTTGGATACAAGGTGAGTTCAACGTGGACAGACTTTCTTCTTAATTCATAAGAAGAGGTCTTTCACTTTTTACCCAGGGTTGCCAATAGCGCGCTAGCGGTGCGTAGCGGCCCTTGGCCGCTCCTATTTGTTGCGTAGGGGTGCAGTTCAGTGTAGCGGTTGTTGCGGCTGATAAAGCGGAGGAAATAGTAGCCATAGCGGCGCTATTTGGCGGCTATTTGGTGGAACGGACAAAAACCCATAAAACAACCCACAAAAAAGTTCATGTTAGGGCATTTTGGGGAGGTATTTCAGGGTTTTTGCTTCCAACACATACTGAAAATGGTCTAGTTTTAGGAGAATGAGGAGGAAGTGATATCAAACTTTCATGTTTTTAGGCAATTTAGTTTGGGAGTTAGAGACTTAAACTTCTTGGTTACCTTGGCTATTATTGGTTCTAGTATGTTTTGTTTATGACACCTATGACTTGTTAATGTTAATTATGGCTGCCATGAATTTTGAGTATTCTTTATCGTTTATATGTTTATTTATAGTCATAGTATATTTACTATACAAAAAATTTAGCATGGCCGCTATGCACATACTGCTAGCGTTTGTGGGGTTGGCTGCTACGCTCCGCTATCCGGGATTGACAGCACAATTTTACCTTGAAGTGTGCACTAACAGCCATTTACAGTGGGAAATTTGTTAGGAACCTGATATTTTATTAGAAAGAATAGGGAAAATCTCCCCTATTACAGCACTGCAGATCTTTGAGTCCTGCACCTCCTTGCTCCAAGGCTCCAAGTCTTTCACAAATACATTGATAATTCCACCATCTTATCCTCGATCATTTATAACGTGCTAATATTTTTTTATTTTTCTATTTTTGTCATATTCATAATAATCATAATTCCATTATAGAACTTTTTTTTTTCTAATTCTTATATTCAACAATATCTTCTTTTAATAACTTCGAATGGTTCTCTTCCAATTACTTTAGTTAATGATATCCACTTTTGATAATTATGTTCCAGAATTATTCTCTCCTAATTACTATATTCAATATTATCTTAAATTATTCTTTCCTAATGACTATTGTTAGAAGTCCCACATTGGCTAGAGATAGAGCATAGATAGCCTTTATAAGGGGTAGTGAGCTAGCTTTTGTGGTTGAGTATAGGCCTCCCAATTTCTAATATGGTATCAGAGCCTATCCTAGATCCATTTGTTGTTTGTGGAGACTTCTCATATTTGGGGCACCCGTTGTTGTTGATCCCACGTTCCAGGTTGTTCAGTCCTGGACGTGAGGAGGTGTGTTAGAAGTCCCACATTGGCTAGAGATAGAGCATAGATAGCCTTTATAAGGGGTATTGAGCTAGCTTTTGTGGCTAGTAACTATATTTACAATAACTTTAACTATTGACTCATCCTAATTTCCTGTTTATATACTTTCCTGATAAACCTATAACTAGCATACACCTGACAATACGCCCCCCATGAGATTTCACCCAGTCCACTGTTGAAAGATTTTTTACCACTCTACGTTCGAATCTCTCAAGACTCAATTGTAGTATAGTAAAGGGTTTTGTCGTATCCACTGGGAGGTGTAATACTTATGTCATTCAATAGCTAACAAACTCAAATGATGGTTAACAGAGATATTAGGGGTTTGTTTAAGAACATGAAAATATAAAGAAAGCAGATAAAGTAATTCGATTCACCAAGGTAGATAGTTTTGCTGGGATTAGAGTTTCGTTGTTTGACCTCTATGTATTCTATTGATTCACATACAAATATCGTTCTATGCAATTGATTCCTCCCACCATTTCTTATCTTACTACCCAGTCCCCCGGCGTAGAAGATTATCAACTCAACTATATTAACCTTCAATCCCTTGATCGATTAACAATAGTGAGTAGCATTAAGCATGGATGTTTGAATAGACTAATGATCTAACCCTATCCCTAGACCTTAGAATCATTAGATGATTTTACCTATTTCAGATTTAAATAGTTAGTTCCCACCATCCTATTAAATCTAAATTCATGTTCTAGGTGATCAATCCAAAACAAGCATGAAGCACAAGGTAAAAATCATTGAATCATGGAAAAGAAACATATGATTAACTCCAGTTCAGACTCAAGAACGTGTGAATTCCCTACTCAAGTTTGAATCAATCAAAATACCCAAGGGGATCAAACCTAAGATGTAGCATGAAGCAAAAGAGAAAACCATTGATTCTTTAGCATAGAAACATGAAATTTGCATGAAAGGAAATCAAATAGATTACATGAGCATCAAAACAACTAGTTCTAATCCCAACAAATGAGAAATTAGCTATCCATTTCCATGGATAGCTTTACAATCATAAAAGAGAAGAAGAACGATGAAAAACCGAATACGTGACGGTTCCCCGGCGATGAAATCGGCTCCAAAGCCTTCTCCCAAGTCTCCTATACCTCCCTTGATGCTCTCCTTCGAGTTCTATCTTTCCCTAAGTTGTGGGTTTCAGTTATGGTCCAAGAAGTTCTCCTCTGTTCTGCTTTAAAATTTCCTTTTAAATGGCAAATCTGGCACGACCGCTCAGCCCCTTTTCTGGCCGCTCAGCTCCCTGTTACTTTAGGGATGAGTTTTCTTTAACCGCCTTGAAGACGTTCAGCCCCTTTCTTGGCCGCTCAGCCCTTTTCTGACAGGATAAAAGGAGCTCAGCTGGTTTTTAAAGGGCTCAGCTGATTTTTCCCAAACCATCCAAAACTCTTTATCTTTTCACCAAATCTTCATCTCTTCACTAGATTCATGTCCCTACAACAACAATTGAGATTGGATCTCCATTTAAACACATTCTAATCAAAAGAGAGTCAATTTGCAAGATAATTTCCATAAATCACATAGATAAGTGCCTTAATAACAATGGAAAACTACGTAAAATTGGCAATTATCATCCACACGGTGAATAACTTGTGATAGCTGAAAACAAACTGCCACCAGTGTTCCACTATTGGGGTCCATTGATCTTCTTCAAAGCCCCTAATGACAATGGACTTAATAGTTTGACTGGTGGCTTGGAAAGCATCCTTCTCTAGTTCCTATAGCAGCTTCCATACTTAGTCAATTAGCTGAAATACTTGGTCATCTCATCTCAACTTCTTACTACAACTCTCATTTATGGACTAGGCTTGGCCCTTACATTCAGTAGATGCAGAGCATACATTCTCAGCCTTAGCTTTTTCCCTTAATATGAAGAAAGTCCTGTGTATTTAGTGAGCTCTGTGTCCTGCTTCCTGCTAACCAATCCAACGACTAAGATACATTGGGTCTGGCCCTTTAGTGCAAGAAACTGGCTAGATTTCCATGATTCTAGTCTCAAAAATTGCCCACTCATGTGTTGCGCCTCTACCTTGGAGTTGCAGAACAACCACCATTTCTATCCCCTTCTCTCTTAGCAACGTAGCTTGTGCCACTGCATGAGTAACCTTGTTTGGAGATTCCGGCGGGAAAAACCTAGCTGAGATTTCCGGGTTCCTGAATCTCAGCTAGGTTCCTGAAAAGATATTGTTTCACTCAGATTTAGCAGGGCAGGATTACGATTTAGCACGGGATTAACATTGGCAGTGACATCTCAAATCTTGAAAATCGTACAATTTTGCGATTCTAAATGTAATTTCTCGACTACGGTGTTGCCCACATCTCCAAGATCGGAGCTCTTATACTAGCTGTTGGAACCTAGTATTTTATTATGGGAAAATCCCCTCATTACAAAATTGCATATCTTCTAGTCTATGCACATGCTTGCCCTGATGTTAAGGTCCCACATTGAGTAGAGATATGGTCATAATATATCTTATAAAGGGTAGAGCATTCCTCACCTTAAGCTAGCTTTTGGGGTAGAGTTAGGCCTAACCCAAATTTTAAGATGGTATTCGTGCCTATCATTGATCCGTTCATTGGGCCACCCATAAATGGGTCACGTGCATGTTGAGTCCTGCAAACTTGACGCTCCTGATGCTCATCCCTGAGCGTGAGAGGGGGTGTTAAGATCCCACATTGACTAGAGATATGGCGAACTTAAACCATATAAAGGGTAGGGTAAGACAATCATCACTTCTAAGCTTAGCTTTTGGGGTAGAGTTAGGCCTAGCTCGAAAGCTAAGACCTGAGGTCCCATTCTCTCTCAAATACGCCGTTATTGACTCTCTTATCTTCTATTTTTGTATAAAATACCATATTTTCCTCTTTTTCCTATTTTTTTCATATTCTTAATAGGCCTAATTCCACCATATATTGATTCTTTACTAATTACTGTATTTAGAAACATATACTTTCAATAATAACTTCATAATAATTCTCTTTCAATTACTACTTTTAATGATATCTACTTCTAATAATTCTAATCCATAATTATTCTCTCATAATTATTATATTTAATAACATCCTCAATTATTCTTTACCAATTACGATATTTAACAATATCTTTAACTATTGACTTATCATTATATCTCCTTTTTATATATATTCTCCTAACAACCCTCTTAACTAAAAACACCTAACAAAATCTATGGGCTCGAGCCCATGGTGTATGAGACAACTAGAGAGACATTCGGAAATGAACAGAAGTAGTTTTCCCATGCTCAAATATGCCAGAAATATGACAGAAGTATAAAAAAATTAGGGTTCGGAAAGATAAAAAGGGGGGTGGGGCTTTACCTTTCATGAACCAATAATGGTCCAAAATGGACGCGATTTTTGCCATGATTTGCAGCACAATGGACGCGACATGAAAAGATTCTGTGGGCTGAGTTGGGTAGTGGCCACGATCTACGATGCACTCCGCTGCTGCCTGCTATTGCGTCGGTGTAGCCACAGTTAGTTACTATGCTTAGTTATGATTGAACTAATGCAGATTTATCTAATTCATATTCTAATCTATGTCCAGTCATGCTACTACTAGATTTCCATATCATGGCAAACCAGAATTGTGTGCCTATTAAGCTCTGATAGCCATTGTCAAATAGGTTATCACATGCCATGCTGGCCTGCTGAAAAATGTTTTAACTTTTAAATATTCTTAATGCATTATAGCCTTTGGGTCATACATTACAATGCTTGGAATTGATTAATTCCCAGACATGCGTTGTTAGCTAGCAGGAATGGAATGTGAGAACTGGTTCAGAATATGAAGTGAAAAGAATGATTTCTATTGAGTAACCCTAATCTCAATCTCTCCTCAATGTATATGCAACACCAAGAATAGGGTGAATCTTCTGAAAAAATGTGTTCCCCCAGATATTCGAGAGATCCAAGACTCTCCCAAGTACCCAATACAAATTCCATGACCCTTCTCTCTGTTTCTCTCCTCTTACCTACCTAACAGTAGCAGTAGTTAGTCGTTAATCTACTTAAAAGAACATCCTCCCGCTCTTGAGAGGTTATTATCCTCTGCATCTCTCCTCGCTCTCCTCTGGTAGACCTTCCTTTCTATAAAAGTTACTATTATATTGAGTTTTCCAATTTTTATTATGGACTGTAAGTGTTTGATAATTTTATATTTTTGTTCCTCTTAATTAGATGTTCCTTAGATATTTCAAAATTTGTTTTCTCTGTTTATTAATTTTCATGAAACCATGTTATTACGTGCAGATACACTACTAGATGATTTCTTAGTGGCTGAAAATTCGCCATTTCAGCCTGACAATTCTCATGCGTTAACAGCTGAGAGAACATCACCTCTTACAAGTCCCAAATACAATCAGTCTAACTTCAGCTTGGATGGTACACAAGACGGACCCTCGTCTGGCGGCTCAGGGTATATCATTTATTTCTTCCTTCTTTGGAAGCCCGACAATTTATCTTACAATCCTTGTGCTTGTTATATTTCAATTTTATGACAGTTTGATATGTGTTCATTTTACCAGGATGGACAAACATTCGATGGAGAAACTGAGGGAGGCATCAGCTGCTGAAGCTGAGGCAGCGAGTGCGGTCTGGCAAGCTGTGCAAGCTATATCTGCGGAAGAAACTTCTGTGTCAGATGACAACTCACAAGCTGCAGAAACCGTTTCAGATGGAAGCGATACAGAGGGAGATGTTCACCTTCATCCTAGAGCTGTATGTACTTGGAGCCTTGTGTATTACTGAAAATTTCTATCACGGATGCAAAATCATGAACATTTTGTTACAGGTTGTAGTTGCGAAAGAAACTGTAGGTAACCTAGGTGGAATGGTGAGACAATTGTCTCTGGATCAATTTGAAAATGAAAGCAGACGCATGGTTCCCATGAATAATGATTCGCCTTATCCTACGAAAAAATTCACCAGGCAGAAATCCCCTCAGGGTTTGCATAAAAAGGCAAGCAGTATTTGATGTGCATTCTTCTTCATACTGTTGGTGCTTGATATATAATTGTGTACCCATTTAATTATCATATTCATATATTGGACAATCACTTATCATCATTGTCCTCTTTCCAGATAATTTCGACTTTGCTCAGGCCTCGCAACTGGAAAGCTCCTGTTAACAGACGGTTCTTCTTGGATTCGTATGAAGTGGGTGAGCTTTGCTATGCTGCTGAGCAAATATTTATGCAGGAACAAACTGTTCTTCAGCTAAAAGCTCCAGTCAAAGTATTTGGTGATCTTCATGGTCAGTTTGGTGATTTGATGCGGCTATTTGATGAATATGGATTTCCTTCAACTGCTGGAGACATCACGTAAGTCTGTTACATGTATATATCATAAATTTATCATTGCTTGTGTCAGAATAGTTTATGTGTAGATAAAGTATAATCAGGTCTTCCCTATTCCTGTGGTATCATGTGATCATGTATCTTTTCATTCCTTTGCAGTATTTAGAACTTAGTTCCAACTAGTCTTAGACTAGCATATTGTAAAATGCCAACCATCTCTATATTTTAGGTGTTAAAATAATTAAAATAATACGATCTCCTAGATAAACTGGTCACTGGATTTATTTATGTGTCTTTAGTTAATGCATGCTAGATACATCAAAAAGTTTGTTACTAAAGGCCTTAGGAATATTGTTGTGCATTTAGTAACAAGTTTTCATTTTCTGAACAGTTTAGCACTTTTGATTGGCTCTAAGAATGTACCTTACATTTACTATGTGGATTGTAATATTCAATTTTTCTGAATGGTTTGTTGTTTTGAGCTCTACCCCATGACCAAAAATGTTTTCCATCCGAAGACCATATCTAGAACTGTTTGCTAGCAATTTGTTGTGATTTGAAGTTAAAATTGCAGACTGATTGTTGGGATTAACTTAATATGTGATGTGTGTTCCTTAGCAGGATTGATTTATTTTCAGTCTTTTTCTGTGTAAATGACACATTCTTTTAGTTAATGGTTAAGTGATAATTTACTGAGACATTCTTCTATTGCTTTGCTCCTTAATCTGAACACTTTGTAATTAGCTTTCTCATTTAATGTTTCAGGTATATTGATTACTTGTTTTTGGGAGATTATGTTGATCGAGGACAGCACAGCTTGGAAACCATTACCTTGCTACTTGCTCTTAAGGAAGGCTACTGTTTAGTTATATTAGTTGCAGCTATTATTTTGTTTCTTTGTTTTTATAATTAACCTTGTAATTGCATCCTTGTTTCTGCAGATCGAATATCCTGAGAATGTTCATTTGATACGTGGAAACCATGAAGCTGCTGACATAAATGCACTATTTGGTTTTCGCATAGAGTGCATTGAGAGAATGGTAGAGACAGAAACATACTTGTATTGATTCAGTATTTAGGTTCGAATCTGCAACTAATTGTGCGCTTGTAGGGAGAAAATGATGGAATATGGGCATGGACGCGATTCAATCAACTTTTTAACTTTCTTCCACTAGCTGCTCTTATTGAAAAGAAAATTATCTGTATGCATGGTGGGATTGGAAGATCTATCAATTCGGTAGAACAGATAGAGAAGCTTGAGAGGCCCATAACAATGGATGCAGGATCCATCATTTTAATGGACCTTTTGTGGTATCTCTCTCTCTCTCTATCTCTCTCTCATGTGGCTTTGCGTTATGTTTGCATTTTCCCCCCTTATAACATCTATATATTTGTAGGTCTGATCCCACAGAAAATGATAGTGTAGAGGGTTTGAGACCAAATGCTAGAGGGCCAGGGCTTGTCACTTTTGGGGTAAGTATAATACCATTCATTGCAAACATGGGGGACCTTTCATGCTATGAGTAAATCTTTCAGTCCCACCTCCCATAAATTATGATGCATAGAAATGTATTCTCATGTTTAGATCTGAGATTATAGACTACTGTGTGAAAGGTGTGGTCTTAGTCTATTATTTTATTTTATTATTATGTTATTGAAAAAATCTCAAGAAAATATATGGACATATATATTTCTCCGTGGGAAATATGAATTTCAATTTCCACAATTTCCGAAAGTCTGAGCACTAGTTGAGAAGGGTACACTGCTTGCTGTTTTGTTCTCCTCTTTGGAAAATCATTATAATATTACTTTCAAAATATAAAAATAGTCACTTCTTTTGTTTTAAGTTTGATTCACTGATGAATAGGATTAGGTGTCTACCATTACTATAAATGCAACGTCTATCATTTTGCTGCATTTTATTCTTGTACTTCCTTTTTTTCTCATACTATACCCTAAAGACTTAAACCCTATAATTTCGTCATGGTATCAAACCAATACCATCCTTTGTGATCCATCCTATCAATATTTCACTGCCAAGTTTTCCAAAGTTTGAAACTCTGTTCTAACAATGTCATTCTCTCCCCAACAAACAATCCAGACAATCTTTGTTGTGTCGATTTTTTTGAGGTACTCTGGTTTTGTTCATATCCTTGTTGTCTGGTTGCAATAGCTATCAGCGCTGACCCACCTTACATCGTCTCTGCAAGTTTCGATATCTCTTTTCAATTTTCATTATTTAGTTTTAGGGCTTCAGTCACTGTTTACAACAACCCACCCACTCTATGCAGTCGTCAAACGTCAAGATTGACACCCTCGTTCATCTCAGAAGCCATCGATCGACCAATCAGTCCCCCTAGCACTGCCACAAAATTCTCCACCATGTGTAACCGTATCAACCAGTACAAGTTTTCACCAGCACGTGAGGTACATGCGGCGCCTTACTAGCCTCTACAAAATCCTCCACCATTGACGTTGCCGCTACTTTTGTGGTGGTTGTCCGCTTCTCCTGGTTCTGTTTTACCCCGGTTTGGCTTTTAGATTTGTTGGTCATGGTATCTCATTTGATGGTCACTATTTGCTGAGATAGACAGTCACCGGTGACTTCTATTCTCGTTTGGCCCTTTATTTGGTCTTGTGGTTGCTTATTTCACTCCCTTGTTTATCCCTAACTGGAGAGTACTTTTAGAGTTTCTTTGTCTATTCTGTTCTATGAATTTGTTTTGCTGCTTTTGCACCATGGTGCTCTATTTTCTCTGTTCCGATGTCTTTTTTGGTTGCTACTGGTTTATTGTTCTTATAGCCCAGATTTGTTTCTGGGTGAATTGATGCCGGTTTTCCGCTCTAGTTCACTCTCTACTTTTGTTGCCTGAATCAGTTGGCCCTGCGTTAATCTTAGAGAATCAGTTTGGCTTGCAACAGTCCTAGATAATCAGCTAGGCCCTCATTATTTTTCTATTTCTAAAGGATACATTTTTATTAAGCTTAAACCTAAGTAAGCTTGAGCTTTAGGGGCAGTGTTATGTGTTATAATAGTTTGATCATATCTTAAGTAATTGAGGGCAGTTTAGATTATTCTTTAGTTTTGATTTCTTTATTTCCTTATTCTATTGATTTAATTCCTTATTAAATTAAGATTAGGATTCTTAATTAGTTTCCCTATTTGAATAAGACTAGGACTCTACCATTAGTATAAAAAAGACTACGTATTTTTTTGTAAGATACCCAATATATTATATCAATACAATTTTATTTTGTGTATTCTTTTTCCTCTTTCTATACCTTGACTAAACTCTGATTTCATCATATATCCTAGAGGTGCTAATTTGACTATTTACTCTGATTTAAATTAAGATCATTCATGAGAACCTACATAAAGAAATGAATAGAAAAATCAACAGACAGACTTTGGAGATCTCTACAAATTGAAATTACAATTAAGGCAAACTTAACACGCAATAAAATATCAATAATTATTTCTTAACACAATTCAAAGCTCGTACTTTTTTTTTCACTCTCTTAAGACATTTTATAAATATAATATTTTTCCACAACTAGGCATGCCTTGAAGTTCTTGCTAATTATATGCGAACGTGGCCTAATATTTTTCTAATTTTATGCAGCCTGATCGTGTCACAGACTTCTGTAAGAGAAATAAATTACAGCTCATAATAAGGGCCCATGAATGCGTCATGGATGGTTTTGAGCGATTTGCCCAGGGACAATTAATCACCCTTTTTTCCGCAACTAACTATTGCGGTAAGCATAATTTCTCACCAGCTTTCTCCTTTGCATGTGATAGCATTTCAATCTCATATTTGGTATGTTATTTAGGAACTGCAAACAATGCGGGAGCTATACTGGTAATTGGTAGGGGTTTGGTTGTGGTTCCAAAGTTGATTCATCCTATACCACCTCCCCTTCAGTCACCTGAAACATCTCCAGAGCGTGTGATGGATGAGACATGGATGCAGGTGAGCTTAATATTTTGTTTGTTCTGACTTAATAGCATGTTTGGATCAGCTTGTTTTTCCGCGGAATCAATTTGGTTGCTCAAAAGCTTCAGTGTTTGTAAATTCTTCTAGAATTGATTTTGGGAGAAGTTTCTGGGTGACATTATTGATTTTGAGGAAAAAGAAGCTAATCTAAACATGCTATGCTTTTCCCCAAAATTGATTTTGGCTTTAGAACCAACCGTAAAATGATTTCCAATCATGCACTTATTCTAGGAGCTTAATGTTTTGCTGGTTATTATTCTAGGAGCATAATATTTTGTTTGTTCTTACTTATTATAGGAACTTAATATTCAGAGGCCGCCAACTCCTACTAGGGGTCGACCACAGCCTGACCTTGATCGTGGCTCTCTAGCATATATATGATGTAGTTTATGACATGAAATACAGTTTGGGGATTTCTCATCCAGCCTCGATATCCGCCCGCCAAATGTTCTGTTTGTATATCTCCTGTTGTTGACAGAAAACATGTTTTGTACAATGTTTTTTCTTTTTCTGTAGTTGTAGATGATCATAGTCTCATTACTTTGCAAATAGCTTGAGAGAGTGCATTCTTATTGTTAGACTATCTTGTGTAGATTGGGTTTATAAGGGCTCTGGACGAGGATAAAGTTGCAGAGATGTTGTGAGTGTCTTATACCCCTCAATATAGGGATGACTTTTAGTGAGGGAATAATTTGGCTGATTAGTTTGTATATTGTATCATAAAAAATATTCATAGTTTTTATTTTATATACATTTTTATAGCATTTGAATCAAGTGTCTTTAACCTCGAGTTTGACTGCTTTGCTTATTTCGCGAGGGTGAGAGTAGTCAGTTCTTAGGTTTCAAATCAAGTGCATTTATTTTAGATTTTACCAATGGGAAACTTTCATTTTACGAAAATGGAAAATTTTCCTCCTTTCAGTTCCAGTGTCTCAACAAGAAGGATGCTGCTAGCCATGTTGTATCACAATTGATATCAGAAATTTGTGTTGTACATAATAGATATCAGAATTTGAGGTATACATAAGTTAACATTTTTTTAGAAAAAATAAAGAATTCCAGCACCATGCCTGCAATTATTTGCTATTGAATTTTTCAACCTTGAACTCATTTCAATTACTTTTTACTATGTTTCCCTTGCTACAAGTAACCAACCTGTTAAATTTAAGTTTGACTCTTTTCTTTTGACATCAAATTGCATGGATCTATTTTTTTGGGCAATATCTGAAAATGTTGTTTACATGGAATTAAAATTGATGTTTATTTTCCCTCAAAAAAAAATTGATGTTTATTTGATATATAAAAAGATTGTTTTATTGCTAAAAACATTGTTGTTTTTCAATAAAGGGAGCATTATCAAGTCCTTAATGTTATAAATGTCAAGGTTATTAAGTGGACCTTTAGGAATTTAATTGGTTAATTTGAAATGAATCTCTATGACCACCTCTATCCTCTTTTGCATTATGAACCTCAAATCAAGAACCTATTATCCACATGAAAATCACATCTATCATTTTGCAATTGTTCAGCATAATTCCCAAATGTTATTTTGTCGACATTTAGATAAATAAAAAGTATATATAATATTATTAAACCTAGAGCGAACATAGACTCAGCCAGGATATCGGGTCACTAATCGGACGAATAAGTGTATGATTGGATCTGTTGACTCAGTTACTAGTGCTACACTTGCATTCAAGAGTTAAGGAATTTGCTCCAAGAATTAGTTATCTCAAATGTACCATTTTGTCTACTAAATCTTTCTGTCTCTTGGGATTTGATCTAGTCTTTCTTGTATGAACTTATCCTATGAATAAACCCCTCACGTTCGGGAGCCGCGAATTCAATAATACAGAGCGAGGATACAAAATGCAAGATAAAAAATGGTAGTCATAGTTCATTGCCTAAGAACACGATCCATTGAGCCTGCTCCTCAAGAATGAAGCTTGTTGCGATACCAGTATCTATACATAGACGTTACTTCATCAATGTCAGGGGAGTTTTATATACCCGACCCGAGCCTATTGTCTCTTTCCCCGCCGGGACAATACAACTTCCCGACTGAGGGACACGAATGCATTGAAAAAGCAAGTGAATTCCCTCTAAGCAACAAAGCATTATACTTTTGTAATACTTCTAGTTTTACAGAAGCAATAAAACAAGTTGAAAAAATGTAAAATAATCAAAGATATTTCTTGATTGTTATTAGAGGCCATGTTTATGGGACAACTGATATCTTTGATCCAATACAATTCATCTTAAAATTCAAGCAAAGTTTTTGTTAACAAGATCAATTAAAATTAATCAATTTCTTCACAACTAAAAAACTATTTTTAAACCAATTCTACTCGCTCCACTTATTTGTATTGAATACCTTCTTGTTATTAGAAAGATTTTCTCTTTGCTCAAGAAGTGTTTTTTTTTTTGCAAGTCTCATATACTTATTTTCATACTCATACACATACACTACAGTGTTTAATTTTGTCTGATTATTTCATAATTATTTGTATTCTCAAAACATACCCTATAAAACCCAACCAAACGACGTCGTGTGTCTCTCTATCTTAAACCCTAAAAACCTCGTCTTCCTCTTCAGAGTTGCAGCATTTCACAGCATTCATCAATGGAGGAAGCAAGAGTGAAGAGCTACCCTGTGAAACCGAAGCTCAAAACCAAACCCAGAACTCCATCCCAAACCCTCGAATCAAACTTCTGGTCCTCCTTCAAAACCACCCAAATCAACAACCTCATCTCCGTCCCTTCCCTCACCTTCTCCCCCACTCACCCTCACTCCTTCGCCGCCGCACACGTCACCTCTCTCTCCATCTTCAACCCTCAAACCCTCACCCTCACCGCCACCATCTCCTCCTTCAAAGACACCGTCTCCTCCGCTTCATTCCGATCTGATTCCCGCCTCATCGCCGCCTCTGACCTCTCCGGCCTCGTCCAGGTCTTCGATGTCAACTCCCGCACCGCTCTCCGCCGCCTCCGCGCTCACACCCGCCCTGTCCGGTTTGTCCACTTCCCCGTCCACGACAAGCTCCACCTAATCTCCGCCGGTGATGACTCCCTCGTGAAGTACTGGGATTACGCCGAACAGAAGCCGGTCCTGGAGTTTCGCGGCCATAAGGACTATGTCCGCTGCGGTGATTCCTCTCCTGTGAATGGGGACACGTTTCTCACTGGTTCCTATGATCACCTTGTTAAGCTATGGGATGTTAGGGTTAGGGATTCGAATTCGACGGCGGCAATGCAGGTTAACCATGGTGCCCCTGTGGAGGATGTGATTTTCCTGCCGTCCGGTGGGATGTTTGCGACGGCGGGTGGGAACTCGGTGAAGCTTTGGGATATGATTGGGGGAGGGAAGCTTGTTGGGTCGATGGAGAGCCACAATAAGACGGTGACTTCGATTTGTGTCGGTCGGATTGGGAAGGGTTCGGGTGAGGAGGAATCGAATAAATTTAGGATTATGAGTGTGGGTTTGGATGGGTACTTGAAGGTGTTTGATTATGCCTCTATGAAGGTTACATTTTCAATGAGGTTCCCTGCACCGCTTTTGTCGGTTGCTTACTCGCCGGATTGCTCTACGAGGGTGATTGGGACCTCGAATGGGATAATCTATGCTGGAAAGAGGAAGATGAAGGAGGAAAAGGAAGGGGAAAATGAGGAGAGTGAGTCCAGCTTGTTTTGGAGAATTAGGCCTGTGGAGCATGTCGAGAAGCAGGTGTTGAAGCCTTCGAATTTCAGGTACTTTCACAGAGGGCAAGGAGATAAACCTCGTGAGGGTGATTACTTGGTTATGAGGCCCAAGAAGGTGAAGCTGGCTCAACATGATAAGCTTTTGAAGAAGTTTAGGCATGGGGAGGCTCTGGTGTCTGTGTTGGAAAGTAAGAACCCTGGGAATGTGGTGGCTGTCATGGAGGAGTTGGTGGCTAGGAGGAAGTTGCTGAGGTGTGTCTCGGACTTGGATTCGGAGAAGCTGGAAATGCTTTTGGTGTTCTTGCATAGGTATTGTACCGAGCCGAGATATTCAAGTTTGCTGATGGGATTGACCAAGAAGGTTCTTGAAATGAGGGCTGATGATATTAGGGCTTCTCAAGCCCTCAGAGGTCATATCAGGAATCTCAAGCGCTCTGTTGAGGAGGAGATTCGGGTTCAACAGTCATTACAGGAGATACAGGGTATAATTTCTCCTTTGTTGAGGATAGCTGGAAGAAGATGAAATTTTGGCTTTCTCTCCTCATCTAGGAGGTGTTTTTGTTCTCATATTGTGCTATTTTATAGAATGTCTTCTTTGTTTTTGTGATTTCAGGATATTTCAGTTTATTTGAGAATTTTTGTGTACCTTTAAAGTGCCGGAAAATATTTAAGTTGTTGCCTTTTTTTGAGGAATTCTACTTGCACTTTCATTTATTGGTTTCATTTGGTACCTTTGGTTTGTGTTGAGTGTGATTTCCCTCCGAACTTGAACAGCGTTTAGGTTATGAATGGGAGGGTAGGGTGGTTCGACAAGTCCATTTTACACTTGCATCCAACTTGTGCTCTTGGGATATTTATCCAGTGGACCAAGAATGAATTCAGTTTCTATTTCAGCTATATTTACCAGGCTTGAACACTTGAAGAAGATTTTAAAAATGCTGTGATGTACAAACTTCAATTCTTGTGCTAAACTAATTCGGTACTTGACCGAAATGCATTCCTGAAAAAGCTGCACGCAGAGCAGCATTAGAAGCATGCACTACATGGCTGAATCAAACATTCTGCTGCAGCAAGAAGCTTTAAAATGTAAAATCAATTTTCAGAAATTGTATTATCATGCACGTAAACAGTGAATAGTTTGTCGTAGGAGCTAAACCTAATTATTTAAAGGCTAATATGATTCATAACAACAGGTCACTTTTAGTAAAAACAGATTTAAGTCTCTACAGCAATGCTGTAATGTAGAAGTGGCCAAAACACATCCTTCCTGTTCCTTAAGCAGGGTTTGGAATAAGATTTAAGGAAGTTGATGAAATTATAGGGTCTTTAAAGTATAGAAAGAGGAAAATGAGAAATTTTCAAAGTTACACCTTTCACATGAGCATTTGTTCTTACTCTAAAGTTGAGCTCTTGTCCCTTGAGCTCTTCACTGAACTTCATTCTCTCTCCCTCAAGCTCTTTGTGCTCTTGATCTGTTTACAAATCAAGCTTATTGAGCTCGTTTCTCCGTCTACGTAATTTTCAACAGAGGTAAATTGGTTTCTCTGTCACTATGCTCTTTGATGGTTTTTGTTTTGATGATTAGGTTTTTAAAATCCTTATTTGTCTCTGTTTGAAACATAAAATGGGTTCGAGTACCTGTATGTATCTTTGCTGCAATACTAAATCCTATTAATATTTAGATAGTTTCAGTTTCCTTGAAACTTAATTCACCCTAGCCTATATAAATTGCCAATATCCAGCACCAATTCAGTTTCCTTTATTTGCACCTTTGTAGCTGGTTTATTGGGATTATACTGCAATATGTACCTTTTAGTCTTTTACTGATTTTGAATCTAATCTAGGCAATTGCTTCTGAGGTACAAAATCTTGCTTGTCTTTGTAGCTGGTTTATTGGGAAGTAATGTTTAATTATGTGGTAATACTTCACACCTGAGCTTAACAGATTTTTTCAGGCCATACGGCCTTTGTTGGTGAAATAAATATGGGTCATATTGGCAATGCAGCTCTATCTTGATACAGGGAATCAAATGGCGCTTCTCCAGCTAGTTGTAGGTTCACCTCTGCGCACATCATGCCCTCTAATTGCTGGGCAACCTACTGAAGGGCTCTCCTTTCATGGGGCATCCAGGCGCTTTTCATGTGCCTCAGCAGTCTTCACAGGTGATCCGTAATAGAAACTAAGAAGTAAGAAGCCATGCAATCCAGATTTGTTTACATTCAATTGCTCAATAGATGCAGGGGCCATTGATTATTGGAATTGTGAGCTCAAACTTTTGTTGTTGCTTTGCAATTTCAGGTTGGATCTAATGCGATGCATGATGATTGGGAGGAGAATCTGGCTGTCATATCAGCAAACAACCAAAGGAGATGAACTTGTAATTACTCATCATATGGTTTAGTTCTCAATCTTTCTCTTTTGTTTTATGATTTTTGTAGGTTTCTATTCAGCTTCTAATTTGATACATATATTTTAGATTGCGGAAATGCTTCTCTTTGCGAAAGGAAGCGCGCACGAAACAAATGATTCAACTTGATTGGTTAATTTTCTCCTAACTATTAGCCATGTATCCTTGAATTATGTCAAGTAACAAATAACTAGATGACAAGTATGTATTCGAGTGTTTCGTTGAGGAATGTGGTCGTACATTACTCTTTAGATTATCACTGCACATCTATGCTATTTAGTTGTTGAAGCAATACTTGAGCCATACTTGAATCAAATATGCACACTTGAACCAACTACCTCTATTGGTTTCTTGTTTAAGCTTTGTGCTTAAAACAACTACCAGTTTAGTCTCTCTTGAAACAACTTATTACATGGGAAATGGATGACTTGATTGTCTTTGAAGACAAATAACTTGACTAAATTGTATGTGTGTTTTGTGCGTTTTATTGCTAACTAAGACAATACTACAACAGTGGTTGACCAAACTTCACATGTTTGACTTTGTGTGCAAGTGGTGGTGGTGGTTCTGAAAGACTGGTAAAAAAAAACAATCCAATCTACTATCTCTGAATGGCATGGAAAAGGACACTATCTCAGTCATCTTTGTGCCTTCAAAAGAAGACAGGTTGCATAGGATCCAAAGGACTATGACAAAGTGACAAACAGTTTTGGTAAACCAATGAGTAACCTTACGAATCTAATCCTTTAATCACGCGAATCACATAAAAAAGGACCCATATTTGTTGGAAATGCAAAAGTTGTCTCCAATAATAAGATGAATGTTCCGTATAACAGAATAAACTTTTTTGCAACGCTCTTCCACATTTTGAATTCCACTGTCCAAGCAGGTTTGTCTCCTGAATTTCTTGGACACAGATAATTAGCATTATGGGAAGACATTCTCAGCGTTTGAACTTCAAAACATTTTAACATAAACGTTGATGCAATTGTTTGGCAAAGTTTATAAAAACAACTTTATAAAACTACGATGTATGGTGTGGGTTTGTTCACCTCATCCCTTAACTATGAGGTTGGAGGTTTGGTTTACATCCGTGGAATTGAGCACATTTTGTGTACAATAATTTACTGCTTAGAGCGAGCATTCACGGTAAGAGGATTAGTCATTGTTATCGTTGTAGATACCCTAATCTAAAAAAACTACTTGTAAGCTTTTCTAAACTTATTTTCTTAAGTTTGTTGTTTCAATAATTTTTTTAAAGAAACCTACTAAACGCACAATTACGCTTTTATCATTTCATTAGTAATATAGTCGTGCAACATATTAATCATTTATGTATAAATTAAGATTAATTTATATCTAAATACTAATTAAATTATTTAAAATATACCAACTTAATTCATGCATGTTCTGGAACCATCAAGTACCAATTTCATTCTCCAGAGAGGACTTATTACAATTATCTATTCAAAATGTTGCACATTCTTGGAACAGAATCAAGAACTACGCTAGTTTGCTTCTTAACATTGATCTCTAAAAAATATGTTATCTGTGCTTACTACACCCCATCGTGGCTGATGATTGAAACATTTAGATTAAATATATGAACACGTATAACCATTTAGCTAGTTATGTCAATGCTTCATGTTATTATTAGTTCTCATGACATTCTTTTTTTAATTGGTTGAATTAGCTGGTTCGATTTTTTAAAACTACAGTATAAAATTTTAGAATGATTAATATTTTTTTAATAAAAAGTAATTATATTAGCACCATCATTACTCATTTGTTATGAATAAAACTAAAAGTATAAAGTAGGAAAATATTTAAGAGAATTATTGCTCATTATTGCACTGTGATTTGATGAGTTATAATGCCGTATTGTATTAATAAAAAATTAAAACACTTACTATTTATTGTGTTAAATATTTATAAAGATGGTTAGGCAACCATTCTTAAATTTCTCTAACATCATTAGATCATTAAATTCTTTATGGACAAATAAAGCAACTCTAGTTTGATGATGATCGACTGATTCCATCCAAGACTCCATATGTTTGTTTATTTATTTATTACGAAAAATTAAACATTCCAAAAAGTAGGATTTGCAAAAGCCAGCCTTGTTTGTGTCAATGGATAATAATGGACAGGAAATCATATATGGTCGAAAAGATTTTAGACGAATGATTTTTAACCATGGATTTTCAATTCAACAATGGTTATATTTTCACATAATGCAGCTGTGGTTTTCATTCAACTCATAATATAACAAGTCATGAGATTCGTAATTTTAAAGATAGAACTAATACAAACGTGAATTTAGTCAATTTACACTAATAGAAAAACTATAATTCGATATATTAAATTTAATGTGAATTAGAGAAGCAAATTTGTTATTTTGGATTCATATTAACTTCAATGGAAATCTAAACACATACATCTTCTATGTCATATAGCATTTCTCATAATGGACATTAGCGTCTTAAGAAGCAATCTTTAATTAATATACTTGAAATTGAAGGACCCAGACAATCATGGCCTGTATCTTTCTAAATCAGTAACCATAGGTTAATCTCTCGTTTATAATTCATTTTAGACTTAAAATGCACACTAAATAGACAAGATTGACTTACTAACAAAATCTAACACACTTGACCAATAACGTGGTCCCAAAGAATGCTCAAAATGATTTACAATGTGTTTATATTCACATTTTATTCTTTCAAAGTACTTTTACAGTTTTACCACCAATCTATCCATCAAATGCATTGGAAGAAATCATCCTTTTAATTAATGTAGTCATAAACTAAACCCAAGCCAATAGAACCATAAGTTTTTTTTTCACTTTTTATCTCAAGAATTGTGTGAATGTGTTTTCAATTTGGACAAAATTGTATATTTGAATATCTGTTAGTACCATTACCAACAGACGTTATCACGTTCGTCACATATTAAACCTAGATGATAAAGTTAAGTAAAAATAATTTTCCTAATCTTCGCTTTAACACTATCGTTTTAGATTTATGGAAGGGCCTTCAATAGTTGTCGAAGTAACAGTAGCGAGATTTCTGGATGGTCGGTCAACATTTATGGAGAGGAACTTTTCATTTCCCAAGATCACAAGATATTGCTGAGATTATGTAACGTGGTCAATCCTCATATAGGAACACACGTCAAGATAAAAGTGACCAAAATTATTCCCTTAAATTGAAACGAAAGTCTGTCACATTACATTCAACTTAGTATCCTAACACACTACATCCCAAAGCCTACTTTTATTTGTCGAACCAAAGTCTACTTCAATTATCATACTATTAGGGGTGGAAGTAGGCTAGGAGGCCCATCAGAGACCCGTTACCTGACCTGTTTATTAAAAAAGTTAGGCTTAAATTTTTTTTAAAAATCTAATTTAGTAAAAAGGCTGAACTCAAACTAATAAAATCATGCTTAGGCTTTTTAGGCCTACGGTATACGAGTGAAAATAAGTCATGTCAAACCCAAATTTGCCCGATCCAAATCCGACCTGACCTTTTAGACATCCTAGCATGCCCGACACACCATACAAAACAAAAACAAAAAACTCAAGTAACCCTAACTTCAGTAAAGGTCATTAAGGCATCACCTCTAAAGTCCAAAGATATTAATGAGGGAGTTTAACACTTAACAAACATTAACTTTTGATAAAAAGACGAGTGGCACCCCTAGTAGTTAAGATAAACATTGAGGTCAAGAATGAAAAGGTACCACAAAGAGAGAGGAGTTTGAAAAGAGTGGCCGTTTGAAATTGAAGTTGGAACAAAGTTTCATAGAGAGCCTCCAATTGAATGCAACCCAACAAAACATCACACACACATTTACTTCACTCAAATTTAAAACTCTCTCTGTCTGTCTCTTATTACGCAGAGTTCTAGAGAGAGACAGCATTTTCTAGAGAGAGAAACCATGACGGGCCTTGTAATGGTGACCAAAGGCGGTGGATGCGGTGGCAAGAGAACCAGAGCTTCTCGCACCGCCGAAGAGGAACAAGACCGCCAGAACCAGCTCTCACTCGTCGCGCTTCTCCTCGCGGCGCTCAGGAAATCCATGGTGGCTTGCAGAGTCGACCGACCCGATGAAGCGATCTCCACAGTTCACCAAATGGAGATCGGATGGCCTACCGACGTTCAGCACATCACTCATGTCACCTTCGATCGCTTCAATGGCTTCCTGGGTCTTCCTGTTGAGTTTGAGGTTGAGATCCCGGGTCGGGTTCCCAGTGCTAGGTAATAATTTTTTCTTCATTTTTTGTTAAATGTTTTTTCTTTCGTTGAAATTTTGTTAGTTTTCAAATGGGTTTTGCTTAAAATTGAATTTTTTGCTTAAAAAATTTAGTTTTTTTGGTGGGAGTAGCTTTTTGTGTTGATGGGTATGTTTCTGAATTTCTGTGTGTGGAAGAGGATGAAAGAGAGGAAGTTGAAGACTTTTGCTTTTCATTATCCTTCAAGGTTCTTTCAGCTGCTAGGAGCAAAGCTGAAGGAAGATGCATGACTAAGTTGAATAGGTGTAGTGAAACCAGATTGAGGGGCTTAACATACATTGCAAAAAATTAGGTTTTTTGACTTGGGTTTTAATTTTTGGGTTTGTTATAGTCCAGAAAATGCAAACACTAGTTTGGTTCTATTATGTTGTTCCTTAAAATTGGGCTTGGCTTAGATATATAGGTGTAAAATGGGGGAATTCAGATTATTTGGGGTTTGGGGCACTTGTTGATTGTATGCTATGGTAGCCGCGAAATCGGATAAAGGCTCTTTCAGATAGGTAGACATTTGTGTTTGTATCCATATTTTTTCATTCAAGAATTCATTTTGACTTGAAGTGTCTGTGACTGTGTGACTATTATTGTTCTTCCAATCACACACTACAACAGAATCGCTTGGGCGAATTTCTTGAAGCATGTGCTCTTCTATCTTATTTACAGTTCCTCATTGGCAACTTGCTGCTATTACATTGTTCAGAAGTAAAAAAAAAAAAGAAAATTGTAATTTTTTATTTTACCCTAGTTTGTAACATCTTTCATACTTTTTGACTTGTTGTCATCTATTGTTGCAGTGTAAGTGTATTTGGCGTCTCTGCAGAATCTATGCAGTGTTCTTATGATTCAAAAGGGAACAGTGTCCCTACAATTCTCTTACTAATGCAGGAACGTTTATACTCCCAGGGAGGCTTAAAGGTAGAACTCAATGTATACTGCATTTTATTATTTTTTAACATTAAGGTTTTGCAAGCAGCCAGTTTCAGAGAAATTCATTTTTTCTTTTCAATGGTGTTTTTTCAGGCTGAAGGAATATTTCGCATAAACCCAGAAAATAGTCAAGAGGAGCATGTGAGGAACCAGTTGAATAGAGGCATTGTGCCAGATGACATTGATGTCCACTGCTTGGCGGGACTAATTAAAGCCTGGTTCCGAGAGCTTCCTCAAGGAGTGCTGGATGGACTTTCCCCTGAACAAGTTCTGCAGTGTAACACCGAAGAAGAATCTATCGAGCTTGTGAAGCAGCTGAAGCCAACCGAGACTGCCTTACTCAACTGGGCTATTGATCTCATGGCCGATGTTGTAGAAGATGAGGAATGTAACAAAATGAACGCAAGAAACATTGCAATGGTTTTTGCTCCAAACATGACTCAGGTATGCGACATACCCTTTTACATAAAATTCGCTTAATGTTCATGTCTTTATAGGTTATCTTAGACTATCCATTTCCTCTGTTTTGGGATTTTGTTAAAATCTGAATTATCTAATCATGGTTATCTTCACATAAGACATCTATAGTTTACATTACCAAAGAAGTTGCAACATTGCGCTTTTCATTTCTTGCCCTCATTAGACATATACACACTGGGAAGTCATCTATTGTATTTTGATTTTTGAATTCTTGTTTATGTGTTTGTCTCCTGGAACAGATGTCTGATCCTCTAACCGCCCTGATGCATGCGGTTCAAGTGATGAACTTACTCAAGACATTGATAATGAAGACACTTAGAGAACGTGAAGAAACAGCAACAGGTGGATATTCACCCATGTCCTTTCATTCATCAGATCGCCGGTCTGAGGCTGAATATGACAGTCAGCGAGAAATGGACACAAGCGGTGAGCTGAGAGGGGCCAAATCAGATTGTGGTTCCCACTACAGCCATAGCAGTGAAGAGGAAGTGGAGGCTGAATCTCTGAGTGAGATCGAAGAACGCTTCTTGAAGCAGTTGGATGAGAACACAAAAGGATTCTCAGAAGAACCTGCAGCTTCTTTGCAAGAGTATGTTAACCCCAGTAACTCTGGCTATAGCGTGGAACCTGCTGCATCAAATACTGATAGCAAAACAGGGAAACCTTGCTTGAGGACCGGTTTGGATTCAAGTATTGACTCAAGTAGGGCATGGACAGGCACCAAAGAAGTGGAGATGATGGATAAATTTACAGATTCGGTTCCACCAGTGCCGCTGGTTGCATCTAGTTAAGAACTGGTCTTCTTCTAGCAGTTTTATACATCTTGTTTCATATTTTGTCTCTAGAAGTAGGTTTGCTTATGTAAATTTATACATTGAGTAGGAACTATTTGCTCCTTGTGGATTGTGGGAAGGTTATGTTCAGTTCAGGGCTGAATTAGACCTGGTTCTGTATGTTCCGCCTGTACTGGACAACTCTAACCATGACAAAATGGGAATGGCTAAGGTCTAGCCAAATCTTCAATTTTCAAGTAGGTGAAAGTTCTAGGCATAGGTAGATCGATTTAGCTTGAGATATACCTTGTGTGTATGGTCAAAATTTGATGGATTTCAGATTTGATTACCGTGGTGTTTGTATAGTGAACACCACAATGGTAACGGGATAATATCCTAGTTGCCGTATCTCAGCATGTTAGATTGTTAGGCACAGAGGGGCTGTTTTGTCCTAGTAACTCACCATTGTGCAATTTTTTTTAAAAGTCAACGATTGAGATTTAAAGTCTTAGTTTAGTGATATCATTTACTCCTATAACCAAAGTCTTACTAGCTCCACCACATACCTTACTTCACCTTCAGCGCCATTGATTCCTACCCCCCCCCCCCCCTTCTCTTTGGTGTCTGCTAAGGTTTAGGGAACACTTTGCTACACATCTTCCTCCTTTGCCCTCTCTGTCATCAATTCCCCTTGCTGTCATTGACTCTACCATCTTTCTGATACCTGCATTTGTGAACAAGAGTCATATCGTGCTTTGTTTTTTGTTGTCTTGACTGCAACTTGTCGCTTGCAGACCATTTTGGAAGATGATTAGTTTTGCCTTCTCTTTCTCCTCTCGCATCTGACAACGGCATTTCGAGCAAGTTAAAGGATGAATTATGGAGAATTGTTGGAGTGAGGTAAGATGAGTTTGTGAGGGTGGATTAGAAGGAACTCATGAAGGGTGGTGTGATCGGATAGCGTGGAGGCGAGTCAATTGGATTACGTTAGCTGAAGACTGAAGTTAGTACATATAGGCTATGTTTGACATGTTTAGCTGATAAGCTAGCTGAAAGCTGAAAAGCAAGCTGATAAGCTAGCTGATAGCTGAAAGCTAAAAAGCTACATGATTGAAACAAAAGTGTTTGGTAAAATTAGCTGTTAACCAAGCTGAAATTATAAAATGACATAAAAGGACATACTTGTACAATTATTTTTATATTTAACATTACTTTATTTTCACATTAATACCTATATGATATTAATATTAAAATTATTATCACTTTAAATATTTTTATTAACTCAAGTTATTTGTTATTTATCATCTTAAAAGTATAATATTAATTTTTACTTATTTGATTATTATATTTTCATCAAATTAAATAGAATATACTAAGTAATTAGTTATTTGTTTTATTCCAAAGTAGTAATAAAATAGGTGGCGCGAACCGCATACGAGAATGTTAGGGAAAAATATGTTTAGTGTTTTTATAAATATATAAGGGTAATGGTGGAATTTTAATAAAATAATAAGGATAAAAATGAGAATATATTTAATAAGCTATAAGCTTTAAGCTATAAGCTACCTGAGATAGCTTATAGCTTTAAGCTCCTGAAATAAGCTCATTCATCAAACACTTTTATAGAGCTTTTAAGCTAGTCAAGTAAGCTTTAAGCTAGTCAAATAAGCTATAAGCTAGCTGAAATGACATGTCAAATATAGCCTATAGTTCATGAGATGGATTCGGTGGTTATGTCATCAACTCAATAACCAAGCTGACAAATATACGAGACCTTTTTACCTATATGAGATATTTGCTCAACTCATTTTTAACTATTGAAATTTTGGATATGGAGTATTACAAAATCTTTGGGTGAATGCCAAAATCTAAAATCTATAGAGAAAACTTTTGTGACTAAAGTTTTTACTGTGTAACATAAAAGTAAGCAGAAAATGTTGAACAAAGACTATTATTGATAATCCGTGCGTGAAATGTTTGACCATTCCATTATCCTAGCCAACTTGGTGAATTTATTATACCGTGCACTGAATTCGACAATAACACAAAGAACACATGTTATATTGCAATTACTCCGTCCCTAATTATAAGCTAACATTGAGACTTTTTTTGTGTCACTAAATATAAGCTAACCTTGCAAAAGTTAATATTTCTTTCCATATTCACCCTTGCATTTATTGGTAGTGGAGCACCACCATTAGTAGTACAATGATGAAAAAGTGTTATCATAAATAGAGGTAAACATAGAAAGTTGTACATTTTTTTTGAAAACCAATGCATCAATTAAGGCTTTCTTAATAAGTGTGATTTTTACAACTTTAGCTTATAATTAGGGACGGAGGGAGTATAAAATACTTAAATCTCTTATGAGAATGTTATAATGGAATAATGAACTCGGAACTGCTCACATTCCCAGTTATGCTGGATAGCTTCAGAAATTCATGAAGATTAGAGGATTTGTTATCAGCATCACCAAACTAAGTGCATGATCGAAAATCATTCTAAAATTGATTTTAAATTAAAATCGGTTTTGAAGATAACTTTTGTGATTAACTTTTGACTGTTTGGAAAAAAAATTGTTCCAAACATATGCCATCTACCTCTTATAAGTCGAGAAAATTAGGAGTAGTTTTTCTACCTACCCTTTATGAATCTTCCCAGGCATTTAAGGGTTGGTGGCTGGCACGTGATCATCTGTATTTGAGAAGGTGAATGGAAGCACACAATTTTGGACAAACATTAGCAATTATGGAAAAAATGCAGAGAAATAACATATCTTATCTACATTTCAATTAACGAAAATCACAAAATACAGCCAGAACAAAATAGTTAGCTGCATCAGATTTAAGCAACTAAGTAACATTGGAAGTTCCTATTATTATTGATTTATTCTAATTAAGCTAAGCTAACCCCAGAATATTAAACATTCGGCAAATATGCATCAGAACATGGAACTCCTAAGATGAAAGTTCGATCCTCAGTAACATTCTTATGAAGATCTTTGGTTTTGAGCACACATTCTGGTCGAAATTAGGTGACCATACTGAAAAAAAAAAAATCCCCACCAATACAATCAAGATGCCAAACAAGCCTCCCAGAAGAGCCTGTTCTTTTCCATCTCATCCAACACGTCATGGCCTGAATCGAAAGACACATAGGACTTGTGGTGTTCTTGCATCTCATCATCTTCACAATATGATCTTCCATAAACAACATCTTCCTCAATCTCATCACATGACTCATGATGTTCATGGAGTTGATCAACTTCAACAGCATTATAAACACCAGATCCATCAGATTCATCATAGCTGCAAGACAGAGCATCATCATCAACATTATCTACTGATCTGGCTAATTCAAAAGCATAATCACCCATCACAGGATCACAGTCAGCTTCAGAGTCCCCTGTAACCTCAAAATGAATGTAAGAAGAAAAATCCCCATGACCCTTATTCCAATCCATAAAAAAGATTGAAGCTCTTTGATGTCTTTGGATATGATCCTACAAGACTACAACCACTGCTAGCTTTTGTACATATATAAGAAGGTAATGGTGGGGCTCTATTGTTTGGCACTTTAAGTGACAGGGATGGCCAAATGGGTCTGAACTCTGATGGACCTTAAGTAAGGTTGTGACGGTGTTCTAGAAGCATGGCAATTCATGCATGCCTAAAAACAGTAGCCAACAGGGATTGACCCCACGCTCTTCTAGAAGAACGGTTAGAATGGTTGGACAATGATGTAATACATGAGTGGAGAATTCCATGCCTCAAAAGTTAGATCCATAACTTATAACCTAATTATAACTAAATTCAAGGTACATCATTGATAATTTTTAAAAGAGATATTTCATCTGTTTGTTTCTATATAAGTGTTACTATTTTGATCATTCTTTTATTCACATTTACTTGTCACTTTTACAATTTTAAGAAAACATTAATTATATTTTACAAATTGTAACATTAACTTAATTATAAGTATAGGATAATTGAAAAGACAAAATTAATAAGCGATATAACATGTTCATAAGGAAGTTAAATAATAATTTTAATAAAACTATAACAATAAATGATATTCTTTGATACATGCACCACAACTTTAAAATGACAGATATTTAGGAATGGAGAAAGTAAGTAATTTGAAGGTAGCTATTAATTTTTGTTTCATTCTTTTAGTTTCTCTCACCACCAAAATTTATAGCATTCATTTTTGTGGGAATCAATTACACACCGTAAATATAAGTGCAGAAAACAATTATGCATTTCGCAAATTAAAAGTGTGGAAGGGATGAGATATGGATATCTAATTAAAGGGGTTGTGAGAAAATTAATGCTCTTTGAATTTTGTGATGTATTCACTGGTGGGTCCAAAAATTAAAATTTGTTATCTACTCGTACTTATTCCCTCAATTTCAAAATTTATTGTTATTTTAAACTTTTTTTATAGTGATTGTTGCTTTAGAAGTTCAAGACTATTTATCATACATTTTCTCTTTATATCCTCATCTAATGTTATATTTTTCACCATCACATTCAATTTCCCCCAATCATAATTTTCACATATTATTTAGCCAATAATAATTATCATTCTTTTTTTTTTTGATGCTACAGAACAAAGAAACAAAGAAAACAACACAACATAAAGCGAAAACCCCTACGGCCTAATCACCACATGGCCCATGGCATCGAGCAGCAGCAGCTCATCCAACCCAGGGAGGGGGTCCTGGAGAATAGTGAGGTTTGAGTCCTGGCGCGCACCCGCTTTCGCCAAAAAATCAGCACACGAATTGCCCTCTCGCAAAACATGCTCAACCCGCGAGACCCAATCACGCCTCAACAACTCAACAATGTTGCCAATCAGAACTGCAAAAACATGGTGATGAGAAGGAGGAGAACGCACCAAAGAAACAGCTAACAATGAGTCAGAAAAACACACGACTCGGCGATGCCCCAAGGACCAAGCAAGCGTGAGCCCATGAAACATGGCCAGTAACTCCATATGCAGAACTGAATCCTGACCTCGAAAACCCAGGAAGCCTAAGAGCCAAGTTCCACAAGGATCACGCAGACAACCCCCAAAGCCAGAGCGCACCGGATCACCAAGGGAACTACCATCACAATTAATAGCAATCTCCGAAGGCCCCGGCGGTGTCCAAGACACCAATCTAGGATGGGAAACACGCGGCGTGGACGACCAAGCTTGCAGCATCAACGCTTTATGATCAAGAATGGCACGCACAAGCTGAGCATCAGGAACAATAGACTGATCAAACAAAGCTTTATTCCTCGCTGTCCAGAGCGCCCAAATGGTAGCCATGGCCGTGACCGGCTCTTCACGGAGCACAAGCTTAAACCAATCCCAAGTCTCCACCACGCTGAAAGAAGCATGTCGAGGAGAGAGCCCAATCCTAAACCAGATTCTACGAGCAAACCAACAGTCCCGGAGGCAATGCAGCACCGTCTCCGGATACAGGTTACAGTGCGAACACACCGGCGAAGCCGCCATTTGCCGATGGAAACGGAGGTGATTCACAGGCAACGCATTATGACAACCCAACCAAATAAGGAAGAGAATCTTAAAAGGCCCCTTAAGCCGCCAAATCCAACCCCAATCCGCCTTGGGAGGAAGGTGCAACGCGTCATGTCTCGCCTGGAGCAGCCAGTGGTAACCAGAAGTAGCAGAATAAATCCCAGACGAATCTGAGTTCCAAACCATACAGTCAGGCACCCGCTCATTAAGCAAACAATCACGCCCATGAATCAACCCCACAATATCTCCAGGAAGCCCGGTATACAACCTGGAAAAATTCCAAGTTCCCTCATGAACCACATCCCTCACAGTAAGCTGCAAGTCATGGATATCCACCACAGGGACCAGATCACAAAGTTTAAAATTTCCAAGCCACTCATCATACCACAAGGAAGAGCTGCCGCTGCCCAGCTTAAAGGAAAAACCATCCATGAGCACGTCTCTAGCTTTCAAAATAGCCTGCCAAACCGTGGAGCCAAGCTTCCCTGGGGTAGTGAGAAAGTTCCCTTGCACACCATACTTTTCTCTCACCAAAGACACCCACGGCTTCCCCTCACCATTAATAATTTGCCAAACATTCTTACCAAGAAGGGCAATGTTGTGATCCCTCGCCTTACGTAAACCGAGTCCCCCTTCTTTCCTAGGCTGCGCCACAGTGTTCCAATTAACCAAATGAATGCCATGGTTCCCTGTACCCTTCCAAACAAACCTTCTGATAGTCGCATCAATGTCATTGCAGACACCAGAAGGAATCCAAGCATGCTGCATACAGTAAGTGGAAATCGAAGATAACACAGACTGAGCAAGAGTAACTTTCCCTGCTCTATTGAGAAGATTGTGCTTCCAGAAAGCAACCCGAGAGCTAACTCTCTCCACCAAAAAATGAAAATCTCTGTTAGTGGCTCTTTTATTAAAGGCTAAAAAGCATTTTTGGCCCCTGATGTTTCAAGTTTGTGCAAATTCTGCCCCTACTCTATTTTTGTCGATGTTTCTACCCCTCATGTTTTCAAACAGTGCATCGTCTACCCCTCATGTTTTCAAACAGTGTACCGTCTACCCCTCACGAAGGGGTAGACGGTGGACTGTTTGAAAACATGAGGGGTGGAAACATCGACAAAAATAGATAGGGGCAGAATGTGCACAAACTTAAAACATCAGGGGCCAAAAATGCTTTTTAGCCTTTATTAAAAATAGGGAACCCCAAATATTTACCAATATTTGGCGAAAAATGAATCCCAGTGATGTCAAACAACCGGTTCTTCATTACTGGAGACAAATTCTTCTGACCCATGGCTTTAGACTTGGCCTCATTCACCCGAAGACCAGAAGCCTCACAGAAGGAAGCTAGAATATTCCTAGCCAAAGTGACTTGCTCCACATTAGCACGAGTAAACAAAAGGAGGTCATCCGCAAAGAGGAGGTGAGAGAGCTTTAGAGTCGAGCCTCGCACCGTGACGGGTTTCCACCTCCCATCTTGAACCGCCGAAGAGATAAGAGAACTCAATCTCTCCATACACAGCACAAAGAGATAAGGGGAGAGGGGGTCTCCCTGACGAAGCCCACGCTTGGGGTTAAAGCTAGGAAGCTTCTCGCCATTCCAAAGCACAGAAAGAGAAACCGATGTCATACAAAACAAGATGAGGCGAATGCACTTCTCCGGGAACCCAAACTCACGCAAAGTATTCTCCAAGAACCTCCAATCAAGCCTATCATAGGCCTTCTCAAGGTCCAGCTTAAAAATGACATCCCCCTCCTTCCGAGTAGTCTTCATCATAGAGTGAACCACCTCTTGGAGAACAATGGCATTATCAGTGGTACTCCTGCCAGGGATAAAGCTGCTTTGAAAGGGGCTGATAAGCTCATTGAGGAACGGTCGAATCCTGTTCACCATGATTTTAGAAATAAGCTTATGAAGGACATTGCATAGACTGATTGGACGCAACTCCTTCAAGGATTTGGGATTATCCACCTTTGGAATCAAGACGATAAGAGTCTCAGCAATACGAGGATCAAAATGGCCAAGCTCAAAAACATCATGGATGAAGGAGAACACTGCGTCACCCACTATGTCCCAATACTTCTTATAAAAGCAAGCTTGAAAACCATCAGGACCCGGAGCTTTAAAAGAACCCATATGCTGAATAGCCTCAAACACCTCCCCCCTCGAGACCGGCTGCACAAGATCACGAATACCACCCGAGGGGAAGGAGGGCAAAAGAGGGGTAGAGATGCAAGAAGGATTAACCTGATCACACATAGCAAAAAGGTTAGTATAAAAATAAGAGGCCTCGGCCTTCAAACGCACCTCATCTGTACACCAACTGCCGTCATCCAAGGTGAGCCCCTGAATATGATTACGCCGTCTCCGGATGACCGTCTGAGCATGGAAGAAGGCAGTGTTTCTATCCCCAAATTTGACCCATTTCTCCCGGGATTTTCGATACCACAACATTTCTTCCTGAGCCAAAATAGCTTCTTGCTCAGCTCTCAAATCACGGAGCTTTCGAAGGAGATAAGTGGAATCAACATGCTCGAGCCTTGCCTGAACGTCCGCTATCTTGGCCGCAACCAGTCTCTTTCGCTTAAAAATGTTCCCAAAAACATCTCGGTTAAAGACTTTTGAATCATCCTGCACATGCTTCAAGGACGCAACCAGCCACGGGGTTCCTTTCTCCCATGCATCTTTCACCACTTGCTGATACTGAGGATGCTCCATCCAAGCCGCCTCAAAGCGAAACGGCTTGTTGATAGGGGCCTCCCTCCTAGGACAACAGCGAAGAAACAAAGGACTATGATCAGAATGATGGCGAGCTAACACCTCAACAGAACCATGAGGAAACCCAAGCCTCCAATCCAAATTAGCGAGAGCTCTATCAAGTCTACGCTGAATGGGTGGGCTACCTTGAGCATGACGGTACCAGGTGAAGGAGAGACCAAACGACCCAAGATCCAAAAGGCCACAGCTCTCGAGATTATCCACAAAGGTGCGAGCTCTTGCCGGTGAGAAGTTACCACCGCGGGCCTCCGTTGAGCTAGCTACATCATTAAAATCTCCAATTAAAGCCCAGGGACCTTGCGCGAGATCAGCCACTCCACGAAGATGCTCCCACAAGCCTTGACGAAGAGAAGGTATGGGGCTAGCATATACTCCAGTGCCAACCCAAGAAGCTAAAGCAGAACTAAACCGGAGGCTAACCGCTTGGGGGTGAGAAGCAATAGTTGTGACCTGCACATGAAGCGAAGTGATTCCTAGAGCCCAAACACCACCAGAATGCCCATGCGCCTCTTCAATGGCAAGCGGCTTATAGCCCAACCGGAGCCAAAACGTTGCCAAACGAGCAAACTGGACATGGGGTTCAAAGATGAAGCAGATATCAGGCTTCAATCTGCACACAATCTCTTTCAAGTTCCTCTTGCAAGAGACATTAGCCGCCCCTCGAACATTCCAAGAAAGAATAGAAACATTCGTTGTGTCTAACATAAAAACAATACACAACATGGGGAAACTACTAATCATCAGAATGATTAGTTAGATATCAATTGCTGCCCGGAAGGCTCGAAAGGACCTTCTACATTTGAACCCAGCTTCTTGACTTGAGAGGCTCCTGCCATTGTTTTAACCAACATCATCTCTGGCTGCATGGAAGCTTGAACTGAACTAGCAGTGAAGACCCCTTCCACTAGGCCAGTATTCTTGTGCATGAAATTACTGGGGCCCTCCATAATTTCCAACTGAGGAATACCCACACCACGCGCAGGGGCAGGGCGCGTAGGCTCGTCCCCCTTCCTCCTTTTCTTCCCACTTTTGGAATTAATTGACGCGGGACTCGCACTCAGGCCTCCCTCAGCGCCGTTATTCCCCTTCACAGAAAAAGAAGCATCAGTTCGCGCACTCCGAGGCATCATGGGACCTTGGAGCTTGGATTTTGAATTGATATTGTCAACCCCATGGAATTTGGGAACGTAATTATCTCCTGCCTTAATTGGCTGATTCTTCTTTTTTTGTTTCCTAGTAACTGTCATCCAGTCACCAGCCACCTCCAAGATAGTGGGGTCCACCTCAATGATTGTGGGAACCGTTTTCTCCTTATTCTCCGCACTTGCATTAACCGCTGGCCCTGATTGCTCCTGGCTTCCCGCACCTGCCAAACCTGGAGAGGGAATATGCTCAACACCTAGGGTTTCTGGCGGCGGCACATTAGGGTCTGGTGGTGTCTCAACGACCACCAAAGTATCAGTTGGCGGTTGGTCGGACTCAGACGCCGGCGGCTGCACTGACTCAGATGCTGGCGGCGGCACTGGCTTAGGTGCTGGCGGCTGGACCGGCAGTTCCATTGGTTGGGTCCATTCTCTTCCCCGGTGGCCATAACAACCACATTTGGGGCAAATGATATGGAGCCCCTCATAGACAACCTTGTACCAGAATCCTTCAAACCAAAATTTCCCCACCACCGGTTTAGTAAGGTCAAGCTCAACACATATCCTAGCGAACTTCCCCCGCTCCGCCTTCAACGTGTTAATGTCCACTCGAACCGGAGTTCCCAGCAGCTTGGCCATCGACAGGAGGAAGCTTTCATCATAATAAGTAACATTCAACCCCGGAACACGAACCCAAGCCAACGTTCTAGTAATCTTAGCAGAAGGGCTAATGAAATCCCTGCTCCAAGGAGCAACAGCCAAATAATGATCAAAGATCATCCATGGCCCCCCATCCATAACCTTCTTCCGGTCTTCCTCACGATCAAACTTAACCATGAAGAAGCCATTGTCAATATCCAGCAGATCAAATACCCCAGAGAGACTCCAGATGCTACTAAGTCTAGCTTTCATGGTACGAAAGCCTAGCTTCTTCCCCAACAAACCCACCACTAGAGCATTTTTCCATGGTGAGCACATATCATCAATCACAGACTTGTCAACATGTAGTCGTGGAAGTTGCCTATTGTCATTGACGTAGGTTACTCTCATCTTTCCAGTCTCCCAAAGATCCTCCACTACTTTAGGTTGAGTTTTTTGACCCTCCCCCATGAGCGTATCACGAAAAGAGGGTTGTGCGCCCCCTCCGTCGCCATCAGGTGGCCGTCCCTGAGCGTTAGCAGCCGCACTCGCAGAGGAAGAGACTTTCTCCGTGTCAACCTCCATCCAAATTCTAAATTCCAATATGTGCCAATAATTATCATTCTTTTAATATAACTTAACTTTAAATAAGTGTGTTTTAATCAAATAATATAGCAATTAATGAGCTTTTATTTCTGTGTGCACAACCTTAAACGACATTTTTTAAAAAACAAACCTTAAACAACAACTATTTTCAAATGGTGGGAGTATTTTAAAAAAAATTTAGTAACATACAACTTTATGAATATATTAACAAGACCAAAATTATAACTTTACTAAAACATTTTTTAATGGTCTTTTGAATTTTTAATTAATTCTTTTTATTATATAATAGCCGTTTACATTTCTGCTTTTTTATTGAAATATTTGAAGTAGTGAATTTTATATCTTAGTTAAATCGTAGGTAATAATTACTTGTATGAATACAAGCATATAGCTACTAATTAGAAATAAACATTTAAATTCTTATTTATTAAAATATAATGTAAAATTATTTATGTGACTCTTACTTAATAACGTAAATTTTTGAAATAATTGATTGTTTGACAGTACTAACCACACACAAGTATAAATACAAAACAGATATTTTTTTTGAAAGCCAGAGTATGAAAATAAGTACTATAGTGTCTTATCCTTGGGATATAGTACATTGACATTCTTCACCTTAAACTTAAAGTCCTTATTGACAACATCACTAATGTGAATTATTTTTTTTGAAAAAACACTAATGTGAATTTTAAACGTGGCTCCATTGTCCGTGCATCTACCACTTGGTAAGATTCCCAGGCTTATTCTCCACATGAATAAGGTGTTTATTTATTATTTTTAATATAGTATTAAAAATCAAATGTAAGAAACATATGTTAACAGCCTTCGTCAGTAACCCCCCAAAAAAAAAAATAAGAATAGTCTTCGTCTACTTTACTTGAAATCACGATTAACAGGACATGTTTCAAACATGGATGAGTTAAATAAATAACGGCTAAAAAAACATTTTTTCCCCTGATATTTTAAGTTTGTGTAAATTATACCCCTACTTTATTTTTGTCGATGTTTCTACCTTTCTTGTTTTCAAAGATACGTTAAAAAACTGACAGAATGAGCTGATTTGGCTTTTTTATTTTTTTATTTTTTGGACCTACTACGTGAAAATTACAAGTGAAATTTGAAAATTAGGCATGGGAGATTCAAACTCAAGACTTGTAAGTAGCAAAACATGCTTTTAACCAGTTCAATTACATACATAATTGATACATACATCAAGCAAATTTAATTTATATCATTTCCTTGATTATTATCAACTTCATATACTCCTCTTCATCTCTCCAATCCACTCAGAAACCTTTTCTGAGAAAGCTTGACTGACGAAGAGGTAAACAGTGTACTGTTTGAAGGTAGAAACATCGATAGAAATACAGTAGAGGCAGAATTTGCACAAACTTAAAACATCAGGGGCGAAAAATGCTTTTTAACCTTAAATAAACTCTGTTGCTGATGGCTGTCTAAAATATTTTAAATATTTTTCATATAAATATTCGGTAGGCAAGTATAGGTATAAATGATCAAATGTATCCAACCCCTTTTATATGCATATAATATATATATGTTTATTGTATTTTATAATTATATATTAAATTATTTTGAATATTTTAAAACTAAATTATATAATGTAATTGTTCATATTTTTTACTTTTTAGTTTAGTATAAAACAACCGTGGTATCCGCCGTTGGTATATAAAAAACACAAATTTATTATAAAAAAGATAAATTGAACATATATGTACGTCATAACATTAAGTTTTAATTAAATTCTAGTAAAAACATCCCTATAAACTATATTATTTGTTACTTTAAAAAAACTATTATGTTGAATATGTATTATTTAATAACATGTATTTATAATTAAAACCCAAGATTTTTTGAAATTAAAATTGAAGAATTTTCCGAAATTTCAAAATATTATAAAACAAAAAATTACGTAATTTCTTGCGAAAATTATGAGCAAGAAAATCATATTAGTGTTGATCTCACATTATTCGGTTTGAATATTGTTCCCAAACAAATTTCACTATCGTTTGGGATGTATACTTGACTCATCAATAAACAATAATGATTAAAGAAATCAAATTTGAATTTGTCTTGATTTATAAATGAGATTGAATAGTTTTGAATATCTTACTTATCACTGTCGTTCCCAAACAAACTTCATTGTCGTTTAAAAAACAACTGTGTACTTGACAGTTGACTCATCAATAGACAATAATGGTTAAAGAAATAAATTTGTATTTGTTTTAATTTATAAGTGAGATTAATTGGTGTTAGGAAACTTAGGGCCTGTTTGATTTGTGTTTTTAAAAATAGTTTTTTGTTTTGTAAAATAAAAAAATAAAAAAACTTGTTTGAATGAAGTGTTTTTAATTTGTGATTCTCAAAACTGTTTTCTTTTTTTGTTTTGTTTTTAGAACAATAAAAGCAAAACAAATTAAATCTGTTTTTGTTTTTTAGCTTTTGGTTTTTCGGGGAAGTAATGATAACAAGGAGAACAACCTATTTTTTTGTTTTCTCATTAATGGCATAATTGTAATAATAGTGAATTAGAAAATAATTTTGAGCCGAGACTCCCATTGCTTCCCATGCATAGAAATCCGTTGCACACCCTTCATAGCTGTTATCTTCTCCACCCTTAATACTTGTCTTGAACCTTCATTCTGGCGGATTTGGATCCTCTCCATCCGGCTTCTCTCCATCCCCTCTCCATCCAAGATCTAAGCCATTGATTTTGAATTTTAAAGGTGGGGATCAATTTGAGAAGAGAGAGAAAAAATGAGGGAACACATCAAGTAAAGCAGAATATTGATTTGTGGGACGAGCTATTTCAAATTGTGCAACAAGGGAAATCTCAACAATGTAGCGGCTTCCGGCGAAATTCACATCAATGTACTCATATTCACTGCCTGGGAATTTTCTATTTTTCTCCCACTTAGATTTGCAAAGCCCTACAATAATTTAAAGTAAATAAGTTAATCAAAACAAATCAACTAACCAAGACTAGCATAATTTTATGTTGTCATTTGTAACCGCAATTGCCGCCGCAATTGGGGATGCATCAACTACATTCAATTGCGGACACAATGTAATGAGTTGGAGTCCTGTATGAACAGTCATTGCAATTGTGGACACTTAAACTGCATTTGTCCGCAATTCTGCAACTGATAACTGAAACTCCAATTTAAAACCCTAGAACAGCAGGATAAGGGTAAATTAGTAATTACCAGCATCGAAACCTCTTTCACGCAAGCGAGACATGAAGAGACGTTTGAATCCAGGCAAGGAGGTGTCTTCCCCAACAAGACTCCATGCGAGTTCAGCTTCTCTCCTAATCTCTTCTCTGCAGGCATCATTATCATCATCACATTCACCACCAGCAAAAATCTCCTTCAACGTCTCCAATTTGTCGTTGTCAGAATCATCAAACCAATCCAAATTCTCAACATCTTCGCCTTCGCCTTCTCTATAATCATTCTTCTCCATGAACGATTTGACGAGATCTGATAAATCAGTTGAGGAGGAGTATTCAATGCTATCGCAGGGCCTCACGCGTTTCATGTCGGCATCAAAGGCAGCTGCTACCCTATGAAACCTCGTCGAAATCGTGTTCCTTGCCATGGTCAATGGGTAAGAATGGTAGGTGTGGGGTTATGAATGTGTGTGGGGGTTTGAGAATTGAAATAAATGGTGAAATGTGACGTTGGAGAGAAAAAGATGACACGAAGAAGAAGATGGATAAGAATCAGAACAACGGAAAGCCTCATATTTATAGATAGAAATTGAGAATTGTAGAATTTATGGGTTAACTACAGCGTGAATGTAGTCCAAATTACGACTTTTTTTCGATGAACCCAACATCCAAAAGCGTCCAGGTTCGGTATTCCAAATTGTCTTGCAAGTCAGATACGGATGGATATAGACAGTATTATTTATTGGTAACGGATTCTAATTTCTATTACTTCTTCAATTAATATACTAAATTCTCCATAAATATTCCCTCTTATTAATTAATGTTATTTTTAAGGCTTAATTGCACTTTTCATCCCTTAAGTATTGCAATTGTGCGATTTGAGTCCCTAATCTTTAAAACGAGCAATTTGGATCCTAACATTTTTAAATTGTGCAAATCAAGTCCCTCTGTTAACTTGTCATCCAATTGTTAACGGACATTGCTTACGTGGTGCTCATGAATGACGTGGCTCTGACATTTTTGCCACTAGGATGCCACTTCTATGCCACATAAATAAATAAAATATAAAATTAATTAAAATTTTAAATATAAAAAAATCTTAATTAATTTAACTTTAATACCCGCAATCCATCTTCATCATCTTCACCCTCATCATTTTCCATCATCTTCACCATCTTCATCCATCATCTTCAACAAAACCCAGAATAATCCTCATAAAATCAAACTCATATCTTTATTATAATGCATCAATTTCCAGTTAATTCGATTTAATTGTGAATCGCAACTCCAATCAAGGAAATAACTATATCCATTCCAGCCATAAAGGTACAAACCAGTACAACAAACATAAATCATGAATCACATTCCAAAACCAGAATATGCACTTAACAACATTCATACGTATAAAATAGACCAAAAACGTGAAAAAAAAACCTAAATGCCTGATCAAAATTCAATAGCATATAAAATCAACACATCAAAAAATTAATGGATTTAATCTTTCTCTGCTACTTCCTCCATCGTTTACACCTTTCACCTTTCAACCCTTCAAATCCCAACTCGGTTGTGAAGAAACCCGGGATAGCAAACACCTGTGTAGCATAGAAGGAGAAAACTTAAATTGCACAAACCCAGAAATTTTTGTGTTAGGGTCTTAGGGAGAAACCCCCCAGGAATCACGACCACTACCGCCGTACCACCCCCCACTACGACATCACCTACCCACTCTTCTTCTTCTTCTTCTTCTCCGTCATCGTCCTCCTCCTCCTTCATCCCACCACTGTCACAAGTGAACCCTACATTGCCACCAAGCCCCTAACCAGAAGCATCACAACAACAGCAAAATCAACAACCAAACGCCATCGTAGATCTGAATGCTTCTGCTCTTCCGCTTCCTCTGAAATCGATCCAGCAACCACACCAAAAGAAGAAATCGTGTCCAAACTGAGATGGGGATCTCGTATTGGTGATGGTGGTTTGGTCGATTGTTACAGCTGAGACGGGAACCGAATCTGGATTTTGTGGATGTGGGTTTTGTAATGGAGAATTACGTTATGCAAGTTCAGATCTGAGAGATAAGAAGAAGATAGTGGGTTGAGAAGGGAGCTCGGTGGTTATGGTAGATGGTGAAGAGAGGGAATTGCAGGGAGAACGCATTGGGGAAGAAGATGAATTTCATTTGGATTATTTTTGTTACATTTAGTTATATTTTAATTTTACTTTTTAATTAAATTGTTTTATTACTTCTCTTTTTTATTTTTATTTACTGATGTGTCATGATAAGTGGTGTATTTAGCAAATGGTGGAAAGTTAGGTTAAGGTGGTGAGAATAGTAGCGCCACATAAGCAACTTCTGTTAAAAATTGGATGCCAAGTTAACAAATGGACTTGATTTGCACAAATTAAAAATTGTAGGATCCAAATCGCTCGTTTTAAAGATTAGGGACTCAAATCGCACAATTGCAATACTTAAGGGACGAAAATTGCAATTAAGCCTATTTTTAAATTATCAAACTACAAATAAATAAATCCTTTTAAAATCACATTAGAAAATAAATAAAAGGAGTAACTCCGTTTGTGGTTAAATTGTTCAATGTATATCAATAAGTGCTAGCAAGTAGCAATATATGTTTTCACACTTGTAAATACGTTTTTTATATGCAAGATATATAAGGTAGGTTCATGCGCGTAGTTCAACCTTCAAGTTTAAAAGACTCCTTACAAATTACAATTACATAAAAGGATGTAGTAGTAATATCTATCATTTACTTCTGCTTAGTAAAAACTTTTATATACTGTTTTTTTTACTAAAGGATGTGAGACATTTTCATGGAAGGGATAAGAGAAGTTACTTTTATAACCTTACATGTGATTATTGGTTGAGTAGTTATGAGGATATTTTAGTCAACTTCACCAAAATGTTTCAAATCCATCTTTCTTCCTCTCCAAAACCTAATATTTGGGGAGAACAAAAATTATGAGAAATTTTAGGTCCCTTCATACCCAGTGGCGGAGGGAGGGGGTGGCCCATAGGGGTCATGGCCCCACCCTGAATAAATGGTTTAAATACACCTATACTGTTACACTATTGCTTTTACTCTTCATTGAGTTATTCTTTGAAGCAAAATTTTAAAAAAGAAAAGTTATTCTTTGAAGGAGTTGGTGAAGGCTATTGTTAGATTGAGAACCGATTACTAACATTTTATTTAAGACCTTTGTGAGCATATAACAAACTGAAATGTTTAGTTGAATGTAACAATAAAAGAAGTTTAGATATTGTATTTGGAAAATGTTTTGGCTCACACTAATTTCACCTCCACTTTAGAGAGATATATAAATAGAAGAGAGAAAAGTAGGATATGTGATAAGTAATATGTTGACTAAAGAAGAGAGATGAGAAGAGAAAATGAGACAAAAAAGAAAGAGATATCAAAATATATTAAAAGTGTGCATATTATGTATGTGAAAATTTCTAATTTTACTATAAATTATATGTCTTTAGTCTCGGCCACCCTAAAACTAAAGCGCTGGCTCCGCCACTGTTCATACCTAACCCCCCTTATAACTCACTGGAGTTCATCTACAACCAAAATTGTGCATTTGCTTTTGGTGCTCTTCAAGGAATAATATAAATAGAGCACTACAAAACAATCAATTGAGTCACAACACAATTGTTTTTCTTTATTACACTTAGAAAAATTAATACACAAGGCTATCTAAACAAGCCTTAACACAAAAAGAAATAACTAAAGAATAAGTAAATTTCCAAATGCATATAGGAGATCCTTTCCATGAAGCTTGGTAAGCTTAAGCAGCTGTCATTATCTCACGAGAAATATATCTGAATCTAACACTACAATCCTATTCACTATGTCTTTTACCCTGAGTATAACATTCTCCAACCAATAGTCATTAGTATGATTATTATTACTCAAGATATCCACGTCATCCTTGCAATTATAAGCTCAAACAACTTTTATGTATCTCAACTCACATGCAAGAAGGAGACAACTCTCTACCGCAAGCAGCTCCGCATGAAATGAACCCCTTTCACCAAAGCAATAAGAGAACCCAAACAACCATCTTTTCGTAGGTGCCACCTAATCTGCACCACTTTTTAGTGGTGCAATCTTGCACCACTATACCAATTGTTCATTTTACCCCTGTTAAAAAAATTATTTTATAAAAAGAAAAAAATATTGGTATTACCAGGTGGATTTTGATGGGATTAATTTTTTGAACAGGGATAAAATGGACAATTAACATAGTGGTGCAAAGTTACACCACTAAAAAGTGGTGCATATTAGGTGGACCCCTTTTCGTAAGATCACAAATAATGCCTCCACCACCCATGCTATCTCGACCTCATATGCAACTACCATCAACACAATCAAACTCCTACTCAAAGTAATTTTAGAATGTGAAATGAACACCACCCTCGTGAAGAAAGCGATAGACTTTATTTTTGTCAAGTTGGACTGGACTGGTTTCAGTAAATATTGGGCCCAATCCAATATTTTGAGGCCTAATAGAATTGAATTTTGAACAAGGGACGAGAATCGAGTCTGCCTGCGTTCACCACCACTTGCATCTCCATCGCCATCACATTCAGGTTCGATTCGATTCACTCTTCTCTTCTTACTTCACCCTCCAATGTCAATGCAATGTTGCTTGCTTCTTTACTTTTTCTGCTTTCTCTCTCACTATTTTTCTAACCCTACTCTGACAATTGAATTACTCCCTTTTCACTTGCTTTTAGGGGATTTGAGATTTTTCTCTTGCTTTTAGTTTTTGTTATCAGGCAAGATCCAAATGTAGAGCTTTGTAGGTTTCTACTGATAATTCTGAACACGTTACGGTTCCGCTGTCATTGAATTGCTTCCATGTTTGCACTCATTCTAGTTAAAATTTAGCAAGCATTGCCTAACACAGCTACTTTTTCTAAAAGTAATATTCCAAATACATTCCACGCAAAAGCATCTTTGCACCAATTACACACACATAGCAGGAAGTAACTTTAAATGAATGGAGTTGGTCTTTATCACATAAGCAAATACAAAATATATACAAACATAAGTAGCCACTATTGCAGTATGGCTAAAGTAACTTCAAATGTTAAAAGTCACATCTTACAGTTAATGACATAAGTTTGGAATCATGTGATGAAAGACATCTATGTATGGGGATATCACAGTTCAGACTCTATCTAGCTCAGAGAAATGCTGGTTTCAAGTAATATATGTGGTGTTATAACCAGATGAATTTAAACTTCTTATTGTTATGAAATACCTAGTGTTCATCTTTATATTATGTTAACTACTAAAATGAACCACTATAATATTTGTAGTTATAAACTTATAATAGTGCAGTTTCGGTAGTGTGTGCCTTTTCGGGCACTTAAACCTATAATGCCACCCTCTTACCATACATTAAACAACAACAAAACCCCTCTTACCATACATTGAATCATTGATAGACAAAATACTAAATTGATTTTTGAGAGACAAAAACCTTGATTAACCTCCCAATTTCACGAAAGAAAGAGATGATTATCCATCCACAACTGATCTGATCTTGTAGCGCATAGAAAAACAGATACGCTCCTCTGGATCTTACTCGTAGTCCACGACTCCATTCTGCTTCTTAATGTCTTCAGTAGCGTTTTCTACTTCAATTTTGCGTTCATGTTTGAAGTTTTTGATTTAGTTAATGGCTTCAATTGCTTAATTAGCCCGCATTTGATTCATGTTGTTTAACTAATTTCTCTTCTCTTATCGTGTATGCAATTTGATGCTCATCTTTATTTTGAATTTTATTTGGTTCTGAATTCTGGTAAACTAGAGCTTGTTGTATATGATCTCAATTTATGAATACTTGTGACCTGATGTTATTTAATTAAACCCTAAACTCTCTCTTTTACTGCTAAATTATGCGATTTAAGCTATAAACTATGAGGTCTGTTTTTGATAGCTATTAAGTCTAGCTCATGTTTTAGTCTAATTAAAAATTTGTTGTACAGACTTGTACTAGAAATAACATCCATGGATCCGCAGGGCCAGACAACTTCTTTGCAGCGACTTCAGAATGTGGAAAAGGTACATTTTCATAGCATTAAGAAGAAGCAATGTTGCTGGCTGTTTGTTCTAATTTATTTTGTTCTTGGTTATGTGCAGAGAATTGTGAAGGTTTTAGAGCTTGCGGGAGGAGTCATGGATGAGCTTGCAAGCCCACTTGGTCCCCGGAAAGATGTGGTCCAAAATCACTGCCTGGAATTCATGCAATTAATCAAGGTTCTTGTCTCTCATAAATCAATTTATTATTTTGTCTATCAATGTATGGTAAGAGTTTAATGTATGCCATTATAGGTTCAAGTGCCCGAAAAGGCACACACTACCAAAACTGCACTATTATAACTACAAATATTATAGTGGTTCATTTTAGTAGTTAACATAATTATGAACACCAGGTATTTCATCACAATAAGAAGTTTAGATTCATCTGGTTATAACACCACATATATTACTTGAAACCCGCATTTCTCTGAGCTAGATAGAGTCTGAACTGTGATATCCCCATACATAGATGTCTTTCATCACATGATTCCAAACTTATGTCATTAACTGTAAGATCTGACTTTTAACATTTGAAGTTACTTTAGCCATACTGCCATAGTGGCTACTTATGTTCCCTTATAGTGTATATATTTTGTATTTGCTTATGTGATAAAGACCAACTCCATTCATTTAAAGTTACTTCCTGCTATGTGTGTGTAATTGGTGCAAAGATGCTTTTGCGTGGAATGCATTTGGAATATTACTTTTAGAAAAATTAGCTGTGTTAGGCAATGCTTGCTAAATTTTAACTAGAATGAGTTTTGTTTCGTTAGAATGGTACTATGACTTAAATTAATTGAATGTGGAGTGGTGTGTTTGTGGCTTTTTGGTGTAACTATAACCCTTTTCCATTTCTTCCTGACTGTCAGCTAGCTTAGTTTCAGCTAGTGAAATGATGCTGTAAAATTCAGCTAGTGAATAGAACTGTGTACTTATGATCAATGACCATGTTCTTATTTTGGTTCATCATCATGAATTTGATTTTTCCCTTCAACCTTTTTTCCCCTTTGTAAATCTTTTAGGACATCCAGGTGGCGTTGCGTGATGAAATCAAAAGTGCTTGTGAATATCGCCCTTTTGAGAAATGTGATTATGGTTCAAGAATAGCCAATGAGATTTGTTACCAGAAGGTGGAATTTGTCATGTCACAATTGGATGCCATGAAACAAACTATAGATGAGTATCATGCAGCAGTCTGAAAATGATGTAGTTTAGTCCCTTTTGGAAGCCAGTTCTACGTCCTGGTTTAAAAATTCAGTGATTTGAGGTTTCTTGATACAGGACAAGTTGTTTATGGATAATAGAAGATATTAAATTCGAAGAGATTTTCTACTATTTGCTTCTCACAATGCTTGTATGACTTCTTTTTATCTAGTTCATGGACTATTTGGACAATACATATGCAGTGTCTACATTATATGTTGACTATTTAACAATGATTTTGAAACTCACAATTTAGTTTTCAATGAATGGTTATAGCCAGACCACAAATATATAAATCATGGCACTAGTTGCTGATTCTCATACCATATTTGGGGTGTTTTAATCAAAAGTTACACAAAATTGCATTTTCGCTCCAATCACTAATTGCTGGTCACAAATTGTCTCTGGTTCTGGTGGGTTAATTATTTGAAAGATGTCTTACTTTTAAGCATAACTAGTTTCAATAGATTGGTAAAATGTTTAAGCATAACTTGTATATTACTAGTATATGTGCCCGTGCTTTGCACGGTGTGTATTTTCTAAAGAATTTGTTGACCCAACATAAATTATTCATTAGGTAGGGGTAACGTATTCCATTTCGTAGGTTCATAGAATTAAGAGACAACCCAGTACACCATAATAGACATTACATGGCAAAATGAAAATAACAGTACAACATTCAGGGCTAGATAGCTACTGATCCTCGTCGTGTATTAATACATCAATGAGGCCAACTTCTTCACTGGTGAAAAAAAATGTTAAGGAGTCACCATCTTTCAATGAATGTGACTTGCAGAAAGCCCTCCAACCCCTACCAATCCTTGCATATGTCCGTTGTTCTGTTACACCAAGAATTTTACAATGAACCTCTTTGCCAGCTGGGCCTCTCAATATCCAGGTGTATAGTTTACCGTGAAGTAGATAGTCATAAACATGAGCAGGCAAATTCTACAAAGCAGAACAATTAATATTAAAATCATTGTTTTAGAACTACAAATGAAAAGTAAATTGGTAACACAATACCATCTGACTCGTTATTGATTGATTACGTGAGAGTCTGCAAGAGAAGAAGCATGGATACAATATCCAATCTCGATCCTGAGGTGTTAGGATATCTTTGCAGTCTGACTCTGTGGATTTTGCATCACAAATCGAAGGAGGAGGGGGAGTTATAACTGGAGGTGGAGGTGGGGGGAGGTAACATACTTCCTCAACACCTTCATTGTATATAAATAAATCAAAGTTGGAAAAACCCCGGTATTTAAGAAGGCACTAGTTCAGGCCTTCCAATGAATAATACTTACGGATCTCCAATAACCCTTGTCCCAAAAAAGGCTTTTCAGTTTTTCTTTCATATGATACCAAATGCATCTTCCCAATGGGATCAAACAACTTCCACTGCTGAGTTAGTTCATGATCAAATTATTCAGCAAATCTAGGTGAAACGAATGCTATTTCCTGAAAAATCAAAATACGTATTTCTGTTGACAGATTCTAGTTAAATTAGAACATAAAACAATTAAGCTATATAATGGTAGACACCTGCTCAGGTAATGATAGAATGGCAATTGAATCTTTACATCCTAGAAGATCATCAACGAAATTCAGCTCCATTTACAGAGATTTGTTTTGATCTTTGAAAATCACTTGCCTGCAATCCCGTTTGTCTAAAGCTGAATATATAAGTACTCGACAATACACTACTATATTATGGCCGATTTTATTATTCTTGACAATATGGTTCAAAACATATGAATGAAGCTTTGAAAAAGTCAATGATATTCAAATGATATGTTACCATTGTCTGACATGCATTGAATTCACCTTACCAAGTTTGTCAAATTTATCTATCTAGTTTACCATAGTATATAAAATGCGTTATGAGTATACCTCGTTTGGAAAATTTGGTAAGTTAGTATTGCATAGTATAAGTTATGAGGTATACCCGTTGACAACCAGGTGTGAAATTAAAAAAAACGGGTATCTTTTTTAGTTGTTGAAACCAGTTTAATTCGGTGGATTACAAAAACATAGCTTATATATTTCCTAATATATGTTTTAGTTATAGTCTTAAGCAGCATGAAATGCATTTCCAAATAGTTGTTTGTCTATATAATTTGACAATGGTATATTGACTATTTTGGCAGGATTAAATAACCATGCACGTAACTGATGCCAACAAATTTAATGGCAGAAGATAAGATTCAGTAGCAGAGCTATTCACATGATCGGGCTCAACGCGTGGCACTTCGATGGAGGGCTGGCCGTCGTAAAGTACCAAGGCCATTGCTTGTGACAACTCTTCTTCCTCCGACGATGCTAAAGATACTCTCTCACGAAGAGTCTCTTCCTCGTTTGCATCTCCATAACCTTCCCTAACAGCTCCGGATGGAAGATAGCTTATCTCCTGCTGGTACATATCATATACTCTCAAATGAAAATGAGACGGGGCAAACATGTTTAGAATACACACATGAGTTTGATCCAAATCATATGCGTCAACTATGGACCTCCATCCATGTGCCAGTACGGGCTTTTCAAAATCCATGTTAAAATCCACCACATAAAACCTCTGCAAAGGGTCTTCAATCAGCCACTTAGGTCCAAGAAATCCAGGATGTGCCAATACTTGTTCAATGACCACGTACTCCTACAACAACAATCATAAAGAAAATGAAAATTTACACAATGTCTTGAAGGTTTTTGCACAAAATGCCATGAACAAATGGCATCACGCCATAAATCTTCTCCGTGAAATACGTAATCTTAAACATCAATAGACTCTATACACAGTCTTGTAACACTTTTGAAAAACTATCAAATATTTGATATTTTGGCAGTTTATATTCCATTACCTACAGGTGATGATATAGCGTTTTGATGATAAACAAAGTGTTCAAGACAAAGTAAGAACTAAGCATGATGTGTGGTTTTTCCATGTTTATGGTAAGGTTATATTTACTCCATTATGTAACAAATAAACAGAACAAAATCTCAAGTTGAAGCAAGTATAAAACGCGTACGTCGTGTTTGTGCGGGAAGAGGCCTATTGCATCCATGTACCCACCCCATGGCACCAAGTGAACCATTGTGTAGAGGAAATATGATAATGAGCTTTACTTGAGAGAGTAAGTGTATCATGCAAAATCCTGAGATGCATCTTAACCAAGGGGCATATTTATAGCAATAGTGTGCAAGTGAAGGGCAATTTTGTGTTGCTTCTCACTCTACAGATTTTACACATAATTCGCATCCTTGAAATAAAAACCACATGATTGGAATTTAGTTTGGCAAGAATTAATTTTTCAGAACCCACCTTAAAGGCACTATAGTAAAATAAATAAATTTTTTAAATAGAATGAGAGATATTGGAGTAATGTTCTAACCTACCCAAGTACAAACATCTAATGTATTTTACAAAGGATGTCACACGTTGCATGTAAAACTAATTGCAAAATCTTGTGGAAAAAAACTTACATCATACAACTAAAAGAAATGTCAAACTTCCCTATTAACAACCACCCATCTGTATAACGTTACAGGCATAACTAATGTAATAAATGGCACTAATCACTCCCCATCTAACCCAATTTATTAGAGACATGATCTTGCATATACTAAATCTAGCAAACAGAGCATTATGCAAGAAAATCTCTGTTGGGGCCAATGAAGCGGAGGCCAGGGCTGTCTAATCAGCCGCACACTGCTGCAAAATGTCAGGAGAATAATTGCCAAACTTAGATATATTGATTCGGGAACTATAGAATACTATTATTAGATGCATCACCCATTTGTTCATTCGAAGCTTCCCTTAAAGGAGAACTAAAAGCAAACTTCATTTTCACTATTTATAGACAGCATGTACACGTACACGATCGAAGTATGTCTTTGGCGGAGGGTTCACTATAAACAGCCAAGGATTTGTGAGTAGAACTCTAGAATGGAAAACATAAGCCTTAACTGCATTTCTTACACTACAACTACCCTTCTTATTTGTAGGTGCTACAATTTTTTTAGTTCTTACCCTTCATTAATTATATGATATGATGCATAACTAAAATTTGCAAATGCAGTGGAGGCAACCAGAGATATTCCCATCAATGGTGATTTTATTAAAATTATCTTAACTATTGATGGGAAAAATTCAACGCTCAGTTTTTGGTCCCAACTGAAGGAGTGCATCAAATATCAATGTATTGATATAAATAATTCAAAGTTCACGGCCTTGTGTGTTCATTGCTATTTAAAATTAGACTCAACATGGTTAATGCAACATGTTTAGGTTTTTAGAGAAATTACAAAAATCATTTTATTATAAAAGCAACTTACTTTAAGATTAACTTACTTAGTTAGATAAGTGAATCATTCAATTAGAACAGTAAAATACTTTGTGGGATATGATTAACTGACATAGTTAGATAAATTAATCATTCTATTATGAGTTTAATTTTGATGCACCGACGGCGTAAAGTTTTTTTACACCGTCAACCAATCAGATTTCAAGGATGTGTCATGTCAATTAATGAAATTAAATAAAAAGAGAGATTTTCTCACATTCTTGAAATCTGATAAAAGTAACTTACTTTAAGATTTAACTTACTTAGTTAGATAAGTGAATCATTCAATTAGAACAGTAAAATACTTTGTGGGATATGATTAACTGACATAGTTAGATAAATTAATCATTCTATTATGAGTTTAATTTTGATGCACCAACCAATCAGATTTTAAGGATGTGTCATGTCAATTAATGAAATTAAATAAAAAGAGAGATTTTCTCACATTCTTGAAATCTGATAAAAGTAACTTACTTTAAGATTAACTTACTTAGTTAGATAAGTGAATCATTCAATAAGAACAGTAAAATACTTTGTGGGATATGATTAACTGACATAGTTAGATAAATTAATCATTCTATTATGAGTTTAATTTTGATGCACCGACGGTGTAAAATTTTTTTACACCGTCAAACAATCAGATTTCAAGAATGTGTCATGTCAATTTATGAAATTAAATAAAAAGAGAGATTTTCTCACATTCTTGAAATCTGATTGGTTGACGGTGTAAAAAAACTTTACACCGTCGGTGCATCAAACTTTTTCTCTTTTATTATAAGGGAAACTTTATTTGTTGGAAATGACTAATCCATTGTTTTGATATGAAGTTAAAAAGATAGAATCACAATTATATTCCAATTTTGGAAATTGCTACTAAAATTCTTGTTGTTAATACTTTCCAATTGTGCTTTACGAAAATCAAATCAAATCACCAACCACCGCCTTGTTTGTTCATTGCTATATAAAATTATACTCATTAAATTTAATGAAACATGTTTAGGTTTGTAGAGGAATAAAAAAAAGCATCAATTGAATGGATATGTCTATTGATGGATATGTCTATTCTAGTGATTTGATATGAAGTTAAAATGATAGAATCACAATCATATACCCATTTTGGCCTTGGCTACTACGATTGTTGTCGTTTAGACTCTCCAATTGTGCTTAACAATAACTTACTTAGTGAGATATCACTATTCCATCTTTTTGTAAGGAATTAAGGTATTAGAAGTTAGAATGTAAGAAATTTAGTGTTTCCAGATCAATCCTTAATTTAAGTAACCAACTCTGTACTTAGTCAGGCTACACAATGAAATTAGTATATAAAAAAATGTATACATTAGACATATAAATCAGCCATACTGGTATAATCCATGTTGACGATGCAAAGTACCTTAGTTTTATTCATATTCATAACCATGTTCACTGGAACTGGCATTTTTAGGAACACACTTAAGTAAAACTACACTGAATTATATCATCAAAAAGGTTATGCACTAAACCTTACGGCTGCATCTACAGGCAGTATACCACCATTCCACACCTTCTTCCATAGGGAGGATGGTCCCATACACAACACAAACACAGTCCTACAACAACCAGATTACATTGAACATGTTCTCAGAAGATTCGAACAAACCATAAGAAAACTTAAATCACATAACACCTTGTTTACCTTTTTAATATCCCTCAGATCAGCAATGGACTTAGGGCTAGTCAAGACCAAAAAGTCATCTTCACCAAATACGGTTTTCGAATCAGACAACTGGCTTAGTGAATGGGATGCACTCGCATTAGCTTCTAAATAACTGGGAATGAACAATGCAGTATTCATCATCGGATACATTTAAATTTAACAAGTGATATACATTAACATATTAAATACATACTTTGATTTCAACACAGTTGCCATAGGAACATCAGGGTCAAAAACTATTTTGGTAGCACCATGAACGTTCTGAAGACTGTTGTTCCCCTGGAATGATTTCACTTTGGCAAACTGAATAATGACAACCGGGTTGTTGAGTTCACCACCGGCAAGAAAATTTGCCAATTCATCAACATAGGCTCCAAATAGGGCACACTCAACCCTAAGCCTGATACAATGCAAAAAATCAGTAACATGTTTTGGTTTGTTTAAATGAGAACATTGATTTGATAAAATTACCCGGCAGACTCAATCTCAATGACATTCATCTTAGATTTCTTTCCATTAGTCACAATCTCCCTCTCAACTCCGACACCAGTCAAAATGCCAATGACATCTGCAAACATTATTCAAAACCGGTTATATAAGGAGAAAAATTAAGTTATACAGGTGCTTACAACATATATTCATATAGCAAGACTTACCAATCAGATAAGCCGAATCAAAGCCAGGGGACAAAAGGTCAGCAAGGGATACAAAGTTGTAGGAAAACTCATCAATAGTAATCTGGGGCATGTGCCGCACTTCTGTGTTATACATGAAACATATCTTATAACGGTGTCTCGTAGGTTTATAATCCCCGCTGCTATCCACCAAAACGAAAGAGGACAAACTGTAGGCATTGCCCTCAACCAGTAACTTCTCAAACTTGTACATCAGGGTCTTCTTGATAATCGCATGGATCTTGGAACCCTGAAATGTATAACAACAACAACCAACCATTAACCTTATTTAGAAATTAAAATTCAAACAATAAACGGAAGATTACTGTCATACCTTGTTATCCATCAGCACCAACTCAAGAGAAAGGGGCAACTTCGATGAGGCAAAACCTTGGCTGTACTAAATGCGAACCACCTTCACCAAAATCCTCCAATGTTGCTTCCCAGAACGAAGCTCATCAACATTGTGGTAAACAAACTCCATAGCGGATCAAGAAAGGTACAGGTGAACTCAAGATATAGAACACAACTAAACCAGAATGGAAGGGTGTGTAATTTTGATGAAATGTACAGCGTTATTTATAGTACAAAGAAGCATATGAAGGAGTAAAACTTGAGATTCAAATAATGGGACAAAACATATACCAAAGTTCCAGCACGAAACATATACCAGACTTAGATACCAGACTTAGATTTAAAAACCTATCTTTGTACTGGAGGCACAAAATATATACATATATATAGCCTTTGACAAATACAACCTTTGAAAGAAAAGGAAACCAAGGAAGTCTGCTAAACTGACGCGTGGCAAATTGTTGAGGGAAGGCCACGTTGGATTTTTGTCTTGGTAAAGGGCTTGTGTTTTGTATCTAGTATAGATTCGTGATTTAATTAAATTGTATTCCTATCATTTTTCCTAGATTTGTAAGATTAAACTAACTAACTAACTATTATTTTAATTCTAACATTAGTTAAAAAAGTAGAAATTGGCCAAAAGTATTCCATAGTATAGGAAGAATTGAATACTCTATAGTGTCTATATTTATAATTTTTTTTTGAGTAATTTACCAAAACTTCTATTCAGATTAATTAATGGATAAAAAACTACTCAATCATTGCTACCTCACCCCAACACGTCCCCTTTGTTGCCTCTTCCTCCTCCGTACCCGGAGCCATTGTCTCTTTTTCTCCACCTTCTTCTCATTTCCTTTTTCCCCTCTACTCCTTAAACACCACTAATGTATGATTGGATTTGAGGTCCATACTCACTAGTTCAATGATCAATGACATCTGAAGGAGGGTTGGGGAAGGTGAGTTTCGATGGGGAGATGAGGCTGTAACACCTACAAAGAGAAAGCTAAGAGAGACCAAGGATAGTAAGGGACTAGTTTAAAAGAGATATGATTTAGGGTATAAGCCTCCAAAGTTTATCCATAATACAAAAATTTAGTCCTAGCACACACACAATGTTTACTTTATTGAGCATGTAAGAAATGCTTTACATGTGTATTCTAGCAAATATTAAAATCCTCTCATGTTTTATGACAATGTGTGTTGTGAATCCTCTCAAGGTTATTTTTTTGTGCGTTTTTTATGATAATATTTTGATACATTGGAAGTTTTTCTTTTTTATGATAATATAAATATACATGTTTGAACTTTTTAATTCTGAAAAATATAAAAAATTATTTCAATGATCTACACAAAAATCGAAAAAAAGTTAGGCTTAAAGGGTTCAAAGGCCCCTGAGATTACAAAGGGAATCAAATCCAGGACCTAAAAAATTATTTCATCAAATTGGGTCCCTAAATTTTTTTTTAATTCAATTAAGGCCAAATGTTGTCACAGCTCAATTTTGTCCTAGTCACCTTTACCACGTTGCTTTTTTTATTTTTTTAATTAGAAAAATTAATTAAAATTTAAATTTAAATTCCAAGTCAATTATATAAGCAGATTTTTTTTAATAAAATCCTAATTTAAATATAAATTCCTAACCTAATCTAATAACAAACCCAACCCTTTCAGCCCCAAATTCAACCCTAAATTCAACTCCATCTTCTAATCTCTGTACAACAACCACATAATCCACCACCAAGATTTCACCTTTTCTCTTCAAAACCATTTTCTCTCGAAGGAAAAAGCTTCTATAGAGGCATAGAACCAAAGCTTAACCACCGCCACCACTTCAGATCGAGGAGGAGAGGAAGAGATCTGAAAATGTGGCTCTTTCTCCAGCGATTGGGGGCAGCCATGAGGAGATGGAGGGGAGAGGTTGCAATGGTCGATTTGGCCCCAGATTTGTGGATGACTCCAGTTTTGGCGAGCCAGCGGAGGTCGGAGAGTGAAGAACGTTGTCGACGAATTTGGGGCTGATCTGAAGCTTCAAGACCAGAGAGAGGGGATGACAGTGATTTCAATGGTGGTGGTTGATTTGCCCAGATCGGTGGTTTGATGACGACACAATTTGGGGAGAAATAAGAAGTGGTAGTGGCGGCACGATTTGGGGTTCGGGAAGGGAGGATTGGTGGCCTGATTTGGGTTGATTGAGAGGAGTGATGGTGTGATCTGGGTTGATGAAGAGGGTTTTTTTCATGGGTTTGAGTTTTTTCTTTCTGGGTTGGAGTTTTTCCTATTTTCTTTTCAACAAGAACATGAAGATGATGAAATTTATGGTAATATTTACCGGGTTGATGTTTGTTGGGGTTATGGAGTTTTCTTCTACATATCCTCCTCCTGCCTGAGTTTTGTTCTTGAGATGGAGATTGAAAGAAGAGTGATGAAGATTATGTGTTTAATTTAAATTTAGTTCAGGGATTTATTTAAGTTTGAGTTTATATTAAAATTTAATTAAGGTTTTATTTTTAATTTATGAGTTGGAATTAAAAAATAAATTTTTATAATTTTTAAATTTAAAAAAAATAAAAATGCCACGTGGAAAAAGTGACTAGGACAAAATCGAGAGCTGACAACATTTGTCCTTAATTGAAATTTTTTTTTTTAAAGGACCTAAGTTAATGAAATAATTTTCTAAGTCCTGGATTTAATTCCCTTTGTAATCCCTTTAAGGCAAAAAGTTAAGCAAAACTTTGATATGTGAGAGAAGGTTGATTGCAATTTGCAGTGTGCAAGGTCATGATGAATGAGATGAGAGATGAAGATCATAAAGCCCATTATTTTGTTTACAATCACATTAAGCCCATTCTTCTTCTTTCCGAAAACGAGACTCGTCTCGAAGCTTCATTCTGTGGCTTCACGTACGGTTTGGGCGACTCTGGCCCTGCCAACGAACCCATCAAGACCTTGTTCACTTCTCCTGAGTTCAGAACCACCAAATGGTCCTTCCCTTCCGCACCGAACGCCCCAGTTACTTGCAACTGTACGTTTTTTCTTCTCTTTCCACCATTTCTCAGTTACTTTCAATATTAAATTAATTCATTGATTTGCTTTTTCCTTTTCTTGAAAGTACAATTGTAAACAATATAGCCATCCTTATTTTTAGAATGCTTGTTGGGACTTTTATATCTCATTTCCCCACATTTTCTATGTTGCAAAATCTCTGTCAGAATGTTACATTTAGTTCAGTTACACACAAATAAGAGGATAGCTGGATAGGGTTCAAATGTCAATTTGACAGTAAGCCAGTACGCATGATGATTCTTTGTGTTTTTATCATTGTGTGGACTCGGTTCAAATGTCCACTTGACAGTGAGTGAGAATGATTCTGTTTAAAGCATCAGAGTATGTTAAACACTTTTTTGCTTATATTTGCAGGATTCTCCTAAAGATGAGACTAGTTTACTTAAAGCTGTTCGGAATGTGCATGCTACAATAGATAAGGAAATAGCTGCTGGCATAAACCCCAACAATATATTTATCTGTGGATTCAGTCAAGGAGGTCTCTCTTTTATTTCCCTTTCTCTATATGAGTGTGTCTGTGGGCATTTCTTTTCCTTCCCACTAATCCATTAATATAGAAAAACAGATAGGTACAACTTAATGATGACATTGTTTTGCAGGTGCCTTGACCTTGGCTAGTGTTCTATTGTACCCTTAAACCTTAGGTGGAGGTGCAGTCTTCAGCGGTTGGGTTCCATTTAATTCGTCTATCATAGAGCAAATTACACCCGAGGCAAAGCGGGTACTTATCTTCAGTAATGTTATTATATTGTTCTAATGTGCCATCTTAGTGTTTTTGCTCTCATGTTTCTTTATTAGCATAGATTTCTGTCAGGTATATATTCTGTCCATTTTCTGCTATAGAAATCCACATCTTTGGCTTTATTTCAAAACAGATTTATTTCTATTTTCATCTACTGTCAAGCATGGATGCTAGCTCTGCTGGTTTTCCTGGTCAAGGCCTGTGGTTCTTGATATACAGTTGTCCTTTGAACGGCTCTCCCCTATCTTTAATTGTTTATGTCAATACTATTTTTGTTTATGTCAATACTATTTTCAATTTAGAATCACTTTCTAGTTTCTATCAGAGGCATGAGCCACATACTAGAATCACTTAGTGTGTGTTTTGCGCCACATACACGAACATTACTTGTTTGGTTTCACGTTGAAATTTTCTAGAATCGCTTATTTCTTCACAAAAGCTGCATTTTGTTTGGATCAACTTCTATTTTCTCATTATCAACTCTGGCACCCAAAAGCTACTCACAAACACTTTTCTTGAGAATTGATTTTTCCTTCAGAATCAATTGTAAAAGGTTTTGTAAAATGCACGGACCTAGTAGCTTCTGAAAAGCTACTTCCTACGTGAAAAATCTACCGTATCTACCAACATGCACACAGTTTGTATCCGTGGATGGGGGTATTTTAATCTGTAAAACCATTTAATTTGCATATAGCCGGTCATCATAACATTTGACTTAATTGAATTTGCCGGTTTGCAGTTTTTCTCCATTTTATTTTTATTAACCTCGTACACACAAATATCTGCAGACACCCATATTATGGTCCCATGGGCTGGCTGATAGAACAGTATTGTTTGAGGCCGGACAAGCAGGTCCCCCTTTCCTTGAAAAAATTGGCGTTGGATGTGAATTTAAGGTGAAGTTTTAAGTTTTCAACAATTTATTCATGAACCCTTCTACCAGTCATAGATATTGACATTTGTTGTATTAGCAGGCTTATCCTGGTCTTGGCCACTCGATAAGCAATGAAGAGCTGCGGTATCTTGAGTCATGGATCAAGGCGCGCTTTCAGAGTTCTTCATAATTTTTATTTCAGCTTTGGATATCAAACTCGGTTACTCAATAATATGAATATATATGCTTGTGCTTGTGCAAACCTCCTGATCAGGTGATCTATCTTGCTTTATCCTAGTCAATGTTTAGCAGAAACCAAATTTCTTGCTTGATCTCATTTATAATATGTTGTGATTGACTTCTTTCTTAGAATCAATTCTGACAATTAGAAGTTACTGATAGACTTTGCAAGTGTTTCTTTCCCTCTCACTCTCAATAACAATATAACTGTGCACTTTTTCTATCTGAGCATATGGAAATATGGAATAATTTACAGCATATTTCATGCTTGTTTTATCGTTACAACTAACAAAATGCTAAAATAGTGCTAAAATTAATTTTTTTTTTAACGTAAATGTGCTTGGATAGTTTTTTCTTTTGAAAAAAAAGTACATATATAAATGACTTAACTTACAATTAAAGTGGAAATTAAAAAAAAAATGGTTAAGAAATATTCATTCTAGAATCCTCCCACATTCTAAAAAATGTATCTGTAAAATATAGAGCAAATTAGGGGAAAAATTTATTATGGACCACTTTTGTGTGGTGCAAAGTTGCACCACCTCCTTTTGACCCACAATAGCAAGTTTTTAAAAATAAAATCAAAAATATATTTTCTTAATCTTTAATTAATTATTAGGTAATTTCACAAAATCAGAAACAACCCCCAAACCACCAGATTCTTCAGAGGATTGAATGAAATCAAACCCATAAAAGAATGAAATCAACCCAAAAAACCTCCAATCTGCAACATCCCTTTCTCATCCCTCTTCTTCACTCAATTCAGAAATCCCAGCTTGAACTCCACAAGCACACGCTCTGAACCATCAATCATCCTTCACCCCCACCACCACAGCACCACCACCACTCTCTTCTCAACCACCTAAACCCAGCAGCAACCCACCCTGACACCCACCCCCACCCAGAACCCCACCAATCCACATCTCCCTCGTCCAACCCCCATCTTAACCGTAACCCCAACAACAGAACCCAGAAAACATCGTGAGAGGTTGAGCGTTGTTGATATGGTCTGTTGGGGATGAGGATTGAGCTTGGGTCTATTGGGTCTACTGCTGCCGTCGTCGCCGTTATGCAAGGCGTTCATCACGATCTGGGTTTGGGGTATGAGTTTTAAACAGAGGAGTTGCAGACCTAAAAGAAGAAGAAGAAATGGATTTCTTTTTTTGAACCAGAAATGAATTTCTAATAGATCTGAAATGGAGTCTTAGGTTCGACCTGGATCTCGATTTCTTCCTTTTCTCTTTCGTGGGTGTGGTTTGTGGAGACGGAGGGATCCAGAACGGGGGGTGAGAGAGGGAGGCCGACAACGGAGCCACCACGAAACCCTAGCCGCCGCCATCTTCAATCCCCGTTCTCCGGCGAACAACTCACCATTTGGAGAAACCAACACCACTATTGCACTCCCCTCACCGTCCGCAACAAAACCCCTCAAGAAATTTTCCGTTCCGCCACCCTCTGCAGGCGAGCCTCCGACCTGCAACTAGCCATATCTCCCTCCTCCGGCCTCCGCTGGCCACGAAACCACCACCATCGTACTCTACACGAAGAGAGGAACAAGACCCTCTATTACTTTTCTTCTCCGGCGAAATCGCCGCCACGGGCCGCCATTCGCCGCCATCTTCTCCGTTGGGATAACTGTCAAGCTTTCTGGGTTGGGATAATTTATCCACTAACTAATTCACTAATCATACTCTAATATTTTGATTAATAAATATGTATTTTTTTTTTTTAAAACCGGGAAACCTGCAATAGCAGGTCAAAAGGAGAGTGGTGCAACCATGGACCAGAAAAAACTGGTCCATGTTAAACGCCTCCCAAATTAGGCTTCTCTCCTTAAATTACAATTTCCTCAATGTGTAATCTATAAAACGTAGAGCAAATTAGTCTTCGCTCCTTAAATTACAGTCCTGGAATCCTCCCACTTCTTCCTGGCGTTTTTAACCTAGGTGTATAGTTTAGTAAACTTTTTAAACAAACTTTTATGCTAATCTAGATTTTTTTTTTGTCAAAATATTTTGTTTTTGAAAAAAGAGTACTATATTATATTTCAAATATGGGTCTCCATTTTAGGCCCAAAAGCCAAACTTAGGGCCTGTTTGATTTGTGTTTTTAAAAACAGTTTTCTGTTTTGTAAAATAAAAAAATAAAAAAACTTATTTGAATGAAGTGTTTTTAATTTGTGATTCTCAAAACTGTTTTCCTTTTTTTGTTTTGTTTTTAGAACAATAAAAGCAAAACAAATTAAATCTGTTTTTGTTTTTTAGCTTTGGTTTTTCGGGGAAGTAATGATAACACGGAGAACAACCTATTTTTTTGTTTTCTCATTAATGACATAATTGTAATAATAGTGAATTAGAAAATAATTTTGAGCGAGACTCCCATTGCTTCCCACGCATAGAAATCCGTTGCACACCCTTCATAGCTGTTATCTTCTCCACCCTTAATACTTGTCTTGAACCTTCGTTCTGGCGGATTTGGATCCTCTCCATCCGGCTTCTCTCCGTCCCCTCTCCATCCAAGATCTAAGCCATTGATTTTGAATTTTAAAGGTGGGGATCAATTTGAGAAGAGAGAGAAAAAATGAATTATATTTAGAGGCTTGGATCAATTTAAGAAGAGAGAGAAAACATGAATTAATCCCCACCTTTAAAATTTAAAATCAATGGCTCAGATCTTGGATGGAGAGGGGATGGAGAGAAGCCGGATGGAGAGGATCCAAATCCCGTTCTGGCCCTCATTTTTTCCCCAAATTTATAAGCATGCCACCCAGACTTGGGTCCTTTGATTGGAGATTAGAAACAATTATATGGAAATCCAGATTTGTTTCATCTAGTCTATTGTATTTTTTTTTGTTGATCACCTAATCTTTATGATAAAAAAGAGTAGATATTTTCTATGGATTTTTGCCTGAGGATATTATTACATACAAACATCCACAATTAATTCAGTTATCTTTCAGGTTTTAGCATATGTGCTAACTTTTTTTACTAGAAAAATCATTATAATGAAGGAATGTCCCCAAATAATAACTTAAGTGGTAAGAACCGAATGACATTGTGTTGGAGAGAAAAAGATGTAGGCATCTGTTAGGTTTTCCATTATGCTTAATGGAAATCCCCAACCGAGTTTTGCTCCTTTTAGGGGCCTGCGTCAGGGTGATCCTCTTTCGCCTTATCTTTTTATCCTATGTGGAGAGGTGTTCTCAGCTCTTATTGAGAAGCGTGTGACTTCTAAAATGTTGCATGGCATTAGAGTGGCTAACAGAGCACCTGTGATTTCTCACCTTCTTTTTGCAGATGATAGTATCATTTTTGCACGAGCCAATACTCAGGAGGCGGAGTGTGTTCTTGACATTCTGTCCACCTATGAGCGGGCTTCTGGTCAGGTCATTAACCTGGATAAGTCTATGCTCTCTGTGAGCCGCAATGTACCTCAGAATGGTTTTAATGAGCTAAAGCAGCTTTTGAATGTGAAGGCAGTTGAGAGTTTTGACAAGTATCTTGGTTTACCCACCATAATTGGTAAGTCCAAGACTAGAATTTTTAACTTTGTTCAAGATCGTGTCTGGAAGAAGCTCAAAGGGTGGAAGGAGTCCACTCTTTCCAGAGCAGGTAGAGAGGTCTTGATTAAGTCTGTGGTGCAAGCGATACCTTCTTATGTTATGTCATGTTTTATTTTACCTGATTCTCTCTGTGCAGAAATTGAAAGGATGATGTCCCAATTTTACTGGGGTGGCGATGTCGATAAGAGGGGCCTCCAATGGGCTAGCTGGCAAAAGTTAACTCGTTCAAAATTTGATGGCGGACTTGGTTTTCGTGACTTTAAGTCTTTTAATATTGCCCTTGTGGCTAAGAATTGGTGGAGAATTTATACCCAACCTGAAACTTTGCTTGCTCAAGTTTTCAAGGGGGTGTATTTTGCGCAAGGTGATCTATTGGGGGCCAAACGTGGCTATCGTCCAAGCTATGCTTGGTCTAGTATCTTGCGGTCCAGCTGGATTTTTCATGAGGGTGGTCGTTGGAAAATTGGTGATGGTAGTCAGGTTGATATTCTTCATGATCAGTGGCTACCTCAGGGGGTACCTGTTATAGGTAGTCAGGATTTAATGACTGAATTTGGAGTGTCCAGGGTCTCTCATTTAATTGATCATACGACCAAAACTTGGAAGTATGCTTTGGTGGATTTTATTTTTCACCCAGCCACTGTTTCTCATATTTTAAAAATTCCTTTGCCTTTGAATGGTAGTGTTGATACTCTAATGTGGCCAGAAACTGTTGATGGCAATTATTGTTCCAAATCTGGTTATATTTTTGTTCGCAGGAAGCTCCTTGGCGCTTGTTCGTCATCCTCTTCCCAGCCATCGCTTCCAGCTCCTTTGTGGAAGAAGTTTTGGCGTACTAGTGCCCAACCCCGTTGCAAGGAGGTGGCGTGGCGTGTGGTCTCATCTTTACTTCCGGTCCGTGCCACGCTTCGTCGGAGAGGCATGGATGTTGATCCTTTGTGCCCAGTGTGTGCTAATGAGGAGGAGACTGTGTTTCACTTGTTCGTGTCTTGTCCAGTGGCCCAGAATTTCTGGTTTGGCTCTCCCCTTTCCCTTCGTGTGCACGAATTTAGCTCCATGGAGGACTTCTTGGCGGTTTTTTTCCGAGCAGCTGATGATGATGCCCTCGCATTATGGCAGGCGGGAGTGTACGCTCTTTGGGAGATGCGCAACCGTGTTGTTTTCCGAGATGGTGAGATTCCTGTGCCCGTAGCGGTCGTGATCCAGCGATGTTCCATGCTAGCTGCTGCGCCGGTGTCAGAGGTAACGGTGATGCCTAGACCAGCTCTGTTGTTGCAGGCAACTTGGGCGCGGCCACCTCAAGGTATCTACAAGCTGAATTTTGATGCAGCTGTGGCTACCACGGGAGAGGTGGGTTTTGGTTTGATTGTGAGGAATATGTTGGGCGAGGTTCTTGCTTCTGCAGCACAATATCTTCTCCATGCAGCTTCAGCGATCCTTGGGGAGGCATTAGCCTTTCGCTGGTCTATGCAGCTTGCCGTTCAGATGGGTTTTCGTCGGGTGCTTTTTGAGACGGATTGTCTGCAGCTGATCCAGCTCTGGAAGAAACCTCCAAATGGTCGATCGTATTTATCTAGTATTGTTAGTGATTGTTTTATGTTGTCTCGTTCTTTTGATTATGTTGACTTGTCTTTTGTTCGCCGTGGGGGCAATTCTGTTGCTGATTTCTTAGCTGGTACCGCTTCCAAGTATACTGATATGGTTTGGTTGGAAGAGGTCCCTAGGGAGGTCATAACTTTGGTTCATGAGGATGTAATGACTTCTATGTCTGTTTCTGATGAATGAATTTGCAGTTTCCTTTCAAAAAAAAAAAAAAATGTAGGCATCAATTCAGTGTAATTTATTTTTCCGATGTAAAATAAACATATAAAGGAAATAATTGAAAAGCACATGACGAGAATTAACTGATCAAACAAATTCATAGAAAGAGAATTAGCATTCAATCAAGCGAGTTTTCTACTTTTTATTTTTAAAATATTTTTCCAAACAAATTTACTAAATGAGTTTTTCTGTTTTTTGATTTATAAAATTGTTTTCAAATACATACTTCCAAACAGGTTTTATTCCTATTTTGTTCTGAAAAATAGTTCTTAAAAACTATTTTGTAGAATAGTTTTAAAAACAAAAAAATGGGAACACTTTCAAACAGGCCCTTAACAATTGTAGTGACCAAATTTTAGGACCAAATTTATGAAGTTTCTATAATAATAAGGATTGAGATCAATGATTTTGTACTTATATCAATTTTTTATCATCATTTTAGGAAAATCATTTTCAAAAGAATTTAAATTTGTCTGAATTCATGTATGAGATTGAATGATGTTATCAAATTTAATAATTGTAATGATCTAATTTTGGGACCAGATTTTTTTTTTTTTTGCTTCATTGGAAAACTAACAAACAAGAAACACTAAAGATGGAGTCTCTTAGCAACAGAGTCTCCAAATTAAAGGACAGGCGGTCCAACACTCTACTCCCGACAGTTGCCTCCCAGGCAGCAGCACGCGCTAATCAGTCCGCAGCCATGTTACACTCGCAAGAAATCCAAGCAGTCGTCACTGACCACGCACGAGTCAGGAGCTCAACAATCTCAGCAGCAACCAGGAATAGATGAAGCTCTTGACGCTCCTGCACCATACTCACAAGCTCACTATTGTCTGATTCTCAATAAACCTGACGAAACCCGCGAGCCCATGCAAGCTCAAGCCCGCCACGCAAGGCGAGGGTCTCCGCCATCAAGAATGAACCACCTCCTTCTGTAGCCATAAAACCTGTTAACCAAACACCCTGGTGATCTCGAAGGAGGCCACCATAACCCATAAGCCTCTCTTGGGACCAGATCTGTTAAGTTTCTATAATAATAAAGATTGAGATAAAAAAATTTGTAATTGTATCAATTTGATATCATCATTTTAGGAAATCATCTATTTCAAAATTTAAAATACTTATGACATAAAATAGTATTTTGGAATATTTGTTATCAAGTAAAAATTATGTATTGTTTAAACCGGCCCCTGGATCGAGAGTTTGATTCCTAAGAGCTGCACTCTTGGGAGATCTTTGACCTTCACTCCATCCCGATTTGGAATTGCAAGAGTAATTTAATACGCCAAAATGTAAAAATTATGCATAAAATTATATATGACATAATCAGGTTACTAATTAATAGTAATTTTATTATAGTATCATAAAAGAGTGAAGTTTTTTTTTGAACATAGAAAAGAGTGAAGTTAACCCAACCAAATGCTGGGAGAGTGCCACCTATAAGAGTTGTTACTTTTTATTTTGAAAATAAATTACAAAACAAAATACCACCGAGAAAACAAATTCTATATATTATAGACATTAAATCATATATCATCGCCTTAATTTTTCAATCATTTTATTTTTATATAGTTATCATATAGAAAAATAATAAAGTATAATTGAATGTTTGTGTAAAACGTATATTTTATAAAAATATATTTTTATTTTATTAATTCATAAAAATACGTTAAAAAATGTTTATCCGATTTAAGGTATACCAAAATTATGTCTTGAGATCATGGTGGCCATACGTGATTACAGATTTCATTACCATGAGGATGCCCTGAAAATATGGGAAGTTAAACAATTGCTTCAACGTAGTTGGACTGTCCAACTTGCTCCTATTTTCAGAATTGCTAATGATGAAGCTGATTGTCTTGCCGCCTTGGGTGCCGATCGCCTGTTCTTGGTTACTCGTTTGGAAGACCCTCCTCCCCAACTTCAGCCCATCCTTGCTAGGGATTTGTTAGATTTGTAGTTGCTTTGTGCTTCTTTTAATTTTCCGATGTACAAAAAAAAGTACCAAAATTATAACTCATTCAATTTTTTATTTATATTTTTTGGTTCGAAAATGCACTCTTTTTTCCCAAACGCAAGAACGTGTACCAGTGGTGCTTTAATTAAAACCTCATTCACAGCATAACAATTGTCAATTTGTGATCGCTGTCCCAAAAGGAAACGTGAATGAATGAAACAAAAAAGAACACTAGTTAGTGGGTGGCCAGTGTGATTACCGATTAGTCCTGATTTCCAAGGTGAATCCAAGCTTGACTTTGAGCAATGGTAATCTAATTGTATAATCAACGTGAATCCAAGGTGTTTAATTAAAACAAGTCTTTTGTTGTTGTTGGCTTTACTTTCGGTGCGTGGGTTCAAAATTCTCAAAAAGTATTTCATATTATGATGAAGGCTAAGCTAATAAATATTAATCAAATGGAAATAATTTAGATACCTATAAGAAATATAATGACATATATACTATAGTAATATTACTAACAAGAAATAAATGACTTCATATTAATCTTCAAGCATTTGTAGCTTATTCTTAAATTGAAAATTTTATTGTTTTATATTAATGTATTGAAGTCAAATTAATCACTGTTTTTGTTACGAATTTTGAGTTTAGTCTTTCCTTAGAATTTTTTTTGTTTCCTATCATCATAATTGCAAACTGTTTGATTTTAGTCCTCACCGGAGGACAGATCTCTCTGGTGAGAGTGCTTAGTGTCAGACGAAACCTTGAAACATAATACAACAACAGAAAAGAAATGGTAATATTTTCTCTCAAAGGAAGCACTACTCGAGAGAGAAAATAAATCTTGATATCAAATTACCTTTCCCACACATGGGTCGAATAAGATTGCCTATGATACTTATGGTTAAAACCAACAAATGACTGGTCCCTTCCTTTTCTTTTTCCTTTGGGTTAGAGGGGACCCATTTTATTTTTTCTACTTAATTCAATTGTGGAGCTCTAACTGGTCAGCGCCACTGGAAAAACTTACAGTGCTACAAGAGTATGTACTCCTTCCATTTAAGTACAAATAGACACTCCATGAAATGGGAAATAAGCAGAAAAACATGACAACCAGATGCTTGGATAGATGAATCTTTTACTACCGTTTGCATAGTTGCGAAAATGCGATCTGGTATTCTGGGGAATGCATTAAATCACCATTGCGAAAAGAGAATAACTATCTACAAGAATTCACCCAGTCAGGCCTTGTTTACAGTAGTTCCTCAGCACTTCAAGAATCAATATTTAGTCAGTTGGTGTAGGCACTAGCCTAGTTGGTGGAGGCTCCTGTAACTAGATTGCCTCCAATCCAGCATGTTTCCTTAGCTCCTCACATAATATAAATGTAATTGTGGTTTGTGGCCCTAATCTTGCAAATATTGCAAAGCCCCTGACAAAAGGTACCACATAAATTAATTAATATGCAATGCAAACAAAATTATGCATGCTCCCAGCCCCAAAGAAAAACAGAAGCAGGTTGAGTTTATATGTGCTTCTGATAGCACCTCATCTCCAAGTAAAACAAAGCAAAACAAAAAAACAAAAAACTTAGGGCTTCTTTACCACACGGTATTACACATGGCATGACAAGTTAATACATTTTGACTTTATTCATCAAACCCCTCTCATATATCAAAATGACATGCTTTGATCAGGCCTTAGGGCGGAGTCGGATTAGGCTTGACTACATGTTGATGTATAAACTACGTAAAAATTTCCCAATTAAAACCTGAAAACATTCTATCTTAAGTGACAATCTATGTTTCAATAATAGAGACAGTAGCTGTGATTTGTAATAATTTTTAAGAAGTGTCACCAAACCTCTTTCGAGATGATGTAAAACAAATAAGTTCCATGCAAGAATGCTAACCAACATAAACTTACCCTTTGTAAAGTGCCCTTGGGCCCTCTGTAAGAAGGACCTGAAACCACACATACAAAATGCATTAAATAACAAAAGGAATTCATAGTGAATGGAATGCCATAAAATAAATTTAGAATTGTTTCAGGTTTGAGTATGTGAAAATCATTTCATTAATTTATAAGCTAATAAACTGAATAATTTCACCTTCAGAGAAAGGGGAAAGAAGAGAAAGAGAAACTCCTTAGGGCTTCTTTTTCTTTTTATTGTTTGGAAACAACTCCAATGACACTGACACACTGTCTTTCTCAAATTATGTTCTGTTCTTCATTATACACATAGAAGGAGGCTAAGAATTTTGTTAATCAAAATACAATGCAATCGTTTATCTTAGGAGTTAGGCCCTTCAGGTATCATTAAATAATCTGCCTGCACATCGTGATTCTCCACAAACAAGAATCAGCAAAGCCAAGCTGACTCAAGGAATGCAGGAAAGTAGAAGCATAGAACATATATGGCAGAGTACCAAGTTATCAAATAAAGTCAACCTTTCAAAGTAAGATAAGTTCAACAAAACTAAGACTTTCCAGGATTCCAATGTGCTGGCATAAAAAGTCCTTGTTAACATTTATGAAAGCAGCACAATCATATTAAAATTGAAGCATTTATCTCACAGGAATAAGGTTAATAGAAGCCTAGATATACTCAACCATATGAACAAATTCATTTAAAGGTCAAGTGCTTTCAATACTTCCAAACTCTTACAATTTCAGACCCAGTTTGGATTAGCTTAGCTTATACGAGCTTCTTAATTGAGATTAGTAGTTGGTTCTTAAATTCCAAAAAAAGCTTTGAAATTTGTACGTGGTTTTGGAGAAGTTAGAGGGGGGAGCTTCTGAAAAAATTGAGGTGCAGAAACAAATTTCAACTTATGTGAGAAACTGTTATTTAAAAGACTCATAGTCATTGCAAGATTATCTGATTTTTTCTTATTATACAAGCATTGTTGAAAATTTTGTCCAAAGTCCAAACTGCCTCCACTAAATACTGGTCAGAAAATATTGTTTCCTAGATCAATTTAATTCAATGCACCTACCACTTAAAGGTCAGAAATTTTTTCCAAAGAAGATAGAACACTGGTTTAATAAGCAACACCCTTTTCTTTTCCAAAGTTGAGCTGTGTTTTAAACTCTGCTAAAATCTTGGTATTACTTATCATCACATTTCAATGCCTCTTTACTTGACATTGTCACAGACTTCAGCCAAAAGTTCATCAAAAAAGTATGAATAATGATAAGTAAATCTCTGTTGGGCAACGATGGAAACTGTCTAAGTGGATAAAGAAGCAGAAGACTGGTATAAAAGGAGAAAAAAAGTACTGCAGGTTTGGGAGATGAAAAAACAACATTAATACCTGGTATGCACATTGAAATCCATTTTTATAGATTCTAGCACCCGTGGATGCTCGTTGCAACATGAGACGTGTTTTAACCATATCCATGGGTGCTGTTATGAGGGTGCTCAGTATGCCTGCAACTGTGCTTGAGCTACAAGGTACAAACTACAATTAGTTCAGTTGGGTCAGATAATGGGGAATGATTTTGATCTTAAAAAAATGATAAATTGTGATGGTGTAAGTTTGAATTAGTCCAGAACTGTACTTGTATGGTGTGCCAATCTGGTAAAACATTGTTTCAGTTCAATATATTTTATGCAAATAAAACAGAGAGTAGAGCCGTACATCAAATGTAGATGAAATCCTTCTTTAAGAGATGTCCACCGGACTAAAATCTACATAAGGATAAAGCACAAGAAATGATAAATTGACAGTAAAGACAAAAATAAATTAGGGGTAAGAGGAAGAGATGAAAAGATACATTTTAAAAGTTGACCTGCTTAGTTTCATCATATGTAGCCAACTGGGATGCAGTCAAGGCACCTGCTCTGGCCATGGCAGGGCCCACTCCCTTCCACAGAGCTTTGACTCCCTCTTCAGATACAGTCCTTCGAAGCTCTAAAATCGGTCCGCTCTTTCTCATGTCTGGATTCATTTGCAGACGCACCTGATCGTGGCAATATGGTTTTGAATAAACAAAAGAAAAAAAGTATATTTAAATTAGTAGAAAAGGATATGATACCTCACCTTGAGAACTTCCATTGGATTCGTCAGCGCAGTTGAAATAGCCCCAGCAAACATTCCCGAAGCAATTTTAACTAAAACATTGGAGGAGCCAAAAGCAATATCACAGGCATGCTTAGAGGGTTCATACAAACCCAAGCGTAGTCCTCCATAAACAACTGACCTTGTTAATGCAGGTGTCAAACCCAGATATAAAGACTTTGGTCCTTCATTCTTCATGACATTTAAAAATATTTGTCCCTGAAAACAATGCTTAATTGACTTTGTGTGTCTGCAGCAAAAACTTTGTGCTATAATGTGACAACTGAGGTCAAGAGAGGAAAAGTTGAACTAAGCAAACTACCATTCCAGTCAAAGGACCTTTCTGGCCAACAAGTTGCATTTGCAGCCTTACTTTCAATACATCTGCACTACAAGTAGAAACAAGTTATGTGGATATATTTAATATTTGCTTTTGGTTTCTCCAAAAACCAAATTAAATATAACAGTTTCCTCTCAACATATAAAGGACTTGATCTCATATAAACATCACCAGCTAATTTGACCATCAACAGACAAAATCAATACCATATATATACTTGGTCTAATTTGCATATACTGCAGACAATAATTTGTCCTAAATAGATAATTTCCCTGTTGTCATTTTGCAATAAAAGCAAATGAAATTGCAAACACAAAGAAAACAGGAAACCAAAATGGAAGTATTTATTTATAGGAGGGATCCCGGAAGAGGAACCTAGAGGGTGAGTGATTGAAGTTGCAACTGCGACGGAAAGTCCACTGGTGGCGAAGTGGTTGAAAATTGTTGAAGGAGACGCAGCCCAGTTCTGCTTGCCGGGTCCTGTCATGTCATGATGCAGCAAAACGAATCATTTTTTTGTTATCCCGTGGAAATGGGAGAAGGAAAATGAAGAAAGCGCGACCTGAAAGTGCTGAGTTATTGGAAGGAGTAGAATTCTCAGACATTCTTCTTCTACCTATGCTTTCTCGAGACCAGATCTCTCTCTTATTTCCGATTCATAACCATGTCAGGTGATTGGTGAACAAAGACAGAAAGAAACAAAAACACGGGAGTTGGGTTTGGGCCCCCCTATGGGGCTCCCCGCCCCACTTAAAGTGGGGAAATTACTGGAACGCCCCCCTTTAATAGAATACGGAAGACACATTTCCGTATTGAATACGGAAGTTTAATATCCGTATTATATTAGTATGTAAACCGGCAAGGGTTTATTCAAACCCATTTCAAACCCATTTCCGTATTTTGCCAAGCTCTTCTCCCCTCTTCAACCTTCGATCTCTGTCGCTCCCCTTGCTTGAACCGTGTACTTGAAAGGTTCCATCATCTCCATCAAAGCTCTTCACAACCCCATTCTCAGAATTGAAACCTAGAGGTAAGGATTTTTGGATTTTCCCCATTTAACTTGAAATTATGTTAATCATTGAACCCTAGGGTAGTCGATTGTTGCTTGTGTAGAGGTATTGTTGGCTGAAATGTCTTGAATGTGGTTTGGGTTTAGGGCCGATAGCTCATTGTCGTTAATGGCGTTTCTGGGTAAATACGGATCACAGGTTTCCGTATTGAATATGGAAAATGGTTTTCCGTATTCAGTATGGAACATGGTTTTCCGTATTGAATACGGAAAAACGTTTTCCGTATTCATCTCAGAACCAAACCCAACACTTATAATTGATTCTGGGTTCAGAATCAATTATAGAAGGTTTCCAAAGCATTTGTGAGTAGTTTCTAGATGCCATAATTGATTATTAGGAAAATAAAAGTTGATCCAAGCATGCATAATCCACAGAAGATCCGATTATCATCTATGTACTTATAAAATTCTAGGAATTTTCCATTTGCTTGCATCATGTTTCTGTCTATGGCTGAAATGGTATATATAGTGAATGTTTGCTCTGAATATATAGTGAGAATGAAGAACAGAAAGAGGTCTCATGCTTCTAGTGAGGATGTCGGGGCTACTGAGGATAGACACCGGCGGTTACATGCTTCTAGCCGGCGCGGCGATCATGCTGCAACCTCTCAGGCGGTGGAGGCTTCAGCTCCAGTTGTTTCTCCGCCGTCTCCCATGATTGAGGTTCCTCTGGTTGATTATCCGCCGTCTCCCACGGTTGAGATACCTACAGTTGTTTCTCCGCCCTCTCCCATGGTTGAGTCATCAGGCGAGGAGTCCTCAGGCGAGGAGTCCTCAGGCGAGGAGTCTTCCGGCGAGGAGTCATCAGGCGAGGCCTCATCCGGCATGGGAGGATCTGACGAGGTTAGTATTCCTCCGCCTACTGTTGATGCTGATGTCCTGCCGCCAGAGCAGGGGGAGCAGGGGGCACAGGGTGGCGAGGAGGACCTGATCCAGAGGTTGCCGCCGTTTCCGGGGGGGCCTGTTGAGCTATCGCTCCTCACCCATTATGCTGATCACAAGGCTCCCTGGGCGTGGCATGCACTCCTACGCACAGACGAGCGGTATGTGGACCGTCGACAGTTGAAGGTGGCCACAGCTGGGGGGAAGGTTTGGAACCTTGCTTGTGATGGTGATTCAGACAGTCACAGGCGGGTTCGAGAGTTGATTGAGCAGACGGGTCTTCATCAGCTACCATATTGCAGCTACCCGGTGACAGATGCAGGCCTTATTTTGGCCCTTGTGGAGCGATGGCATGAGGAGACTAGTAGCTTCCACATGCCGTTCGGGGAGATGACTATCACCTTGGACGACGTGTCGGCTCTTCTCCATCTCCCCATGGGGTCGAGGTTCTATACGCCTGGGAGGGGGGAGAGGGACGAGTGTGCAGCGCTCTGTGCTCAGTTGATGGGAGGATCTGTTGGTATTTATGAGGCTGAGTTTGATACGAATAGGTCCCAGACTATTCGCTTTGGGGTCTTGCAGACCCGGTATGAGGCTGCGTTGGCGGGTATGTCTTAATTATTATTGTATTGTCTTTGTATCTATTATTATTGTATTGTTATAAACTATTAACTTAATTCACTTCATTGTAGAGCACCGATATGAGGACGCTGCACGGATTTGGCTGGTGAACCAGCTAGGCGCCACGCTCTTTGCTAGCAAGAGCGGAGGCTACCATACGACCGTCTACTGGATAGGGATGTTGGAGGATCTTGGTCGAGTGTGCGAGTACGCGTGGGGCGCGATTGCGCTCGCTACGCTATACGACCAGCTTAGTCGAGCGTCCAGGAGGGGGACGGCCCAGATGGGAGGTTTTACCTCGCTCCTGCTAGGATGGGTCTACGAGTACCTTTCTGACCGCGTCATTATCCGTAGGGCGGATCCGGAGTACTCGCAGGACCAGCCTAGGGCGCGGCGGTGGGCTATGTCCCGGGTCGGGCATGCAGGCCTTGATGAGAGGCGAGTCATGCTCGATGAGCTGACGGTGGATGACGTTATATGGACCCCATTTGAGGACCATCGGGCTCATCGACCACGGGATCCGAGGGCCATATATTCTGGCTACATCCGGTCGCCATTTGGCCGTGTTGTTCGACGGCATCTACCAGAGAGGGTTCTGCGCCAGTTTGGCTTCATACAGGATGTCCCTCGACACCCCTCTGAGATCCAGACGTCTGGGTCCCTTGCTGAGACCGCAGATGCTGCCTTTGCTGAGTTTGCGCCGCACCTCCGCCCTCAGGGGATCCCCGCTACATATCCGGGAGAGGCTGTGGAGGATTACATGAGGTGGTACAGCGCTGTGTCCCATCGGTTCATCATCCCTGATGATAGGAGGGAGGAGTTCAGTGCAGTGGTAAGTTTGAATTTTATTTTCCATTCAATTGTGATTTTTTGTTCATGATATTTTATTTGTATCTAATGTATCTAATGTATCTACATTATTTTTGCAGACTGTTATGCGTCGGGCCGTGGACTTGTTGGAGCAGTCACTCGAGGTGCCAGATGCTCCTGCAGAGGGCACGCATTCCCGATCCCTCACTGAGAGGGCGCTGGATCTTATTAGATCCAATGCCTTCATTGGTACCCAGGGGGTAGCCTTTGCTGCTGTCCGAGGAGCTAGAGCTGCAGGAGGCAGAGGTCGTGGAGACAGAGCGCGTGGAGGCAGAGGCCGTGGAGGCAGAGCCCGTGGAGAGGGTGCTCCTGCAGAGGGTGCGCGTGGAGGCAGAGCCCGTGGACCTAGAGGTCGTAGAGGGGCCGGTAGGGGTCGGGGCGAGTGATTGACTATATATTTGTATATTTTTTTGTATTTTTATATTATGACATGTGACTCTTTGTATTAGGACTCTCTTTATATTAATCATGCTTTCTATTTTCACTCATTATATGCCGACTCTTGTATTGAAAAAAACCCGTATAACTACACCGTAAATAATCAAAGGCAGGATAAGTAACATAAATAATTCATGGCAAACAGTTTAAAGGGTACACGAAATTATTCAGAAGCAACACGAAAACAAAATTAATCCTCAGTGATATCGATGAAGTCGTGGGGTCCGCTATCCTGTGGAAATACTTTGACTATGTTGGGCAACGTTATATTCAGATAACGAACAGATTTACTCGGTGCAAACACAGCAACCTGCAAGTAAATTGCAAATTTAAAAGATTAATGCGTACTTGTTCAAAGGAAGCAAGATTAATGTTTAAGGTAATAGACCTTTTGGAGAACAAGAACAGATCCAACAGTTATGACATTCCTAAATTCCCCGTCAGTGAAGGCCTTGCGATGGACGCTAGCGTCAACGGTGCCCGTAGGGTCCTAAATCAATGCAATCGTGAGAGAAAATGAGACAACAAATTGACGGTTAAAGAAGCTGGACAAAAGCGATCAAATACCTTGAGGGTAACTTTGGCATCTCCGAAACCATTGGGAGTGCATGATTTAATAACAGCAACAACACTCTCTACTCTCTCAACATTCGTTGTGATTGTGCCCAGCGGAGTGGCAGATTCCACCAATTGCAGGGCTGTAAGCCAAGCATTTGAATTGAAATCAGGATCGGTTTCGGTTGATCTGTCTTCGAGAGCACGCCTCACAAATTCTTGGGTCGGAATGAGTAGTGTGTTAGGGTTGGATCTACGCCTCACAAATTCTTGAGAGGACGAGAGCTGCTAGAAGTGCTGCCTTGACGTTTGCAACGGCGGACTAATGCATCCCAGTCTTGTTCCATTGTTTTTTTTTATCTTCGAAAGCAAGACATGAAGAAAAGGATGAAGAAGAATAAAGAACCCAGAGAGATTTATAGCAGAATGGTCAAAAGATTTATGGTGTTTGGTGGATAATACAAGTGTGGTTGGGGTTGGTTGGTGGTAGATAGTAATGTCAGGTTTCAAGTTCGTCATTTAGTGGATGAAAATGACAAGACTCTGATGATGGGGTGGTTGGAAATGACAGAACTCTGATGATGGGGTGGTTGTAAATGACAGGACTCTGATGATGGGGTGGATGAAAATGACAGGACTCTGATGACAGAGTGGTTGTCTATGTTAATTATCCCTGATGCTGATTCAAAATAATAAGGCCCATCAATATAACAATGACCATCAAATTAATATTATTAAAAGCAACAAATGAACATCATAAAGGCAAGGCCCATCAGATTAATATTACAGAGCGTTTACAAATGAATATCACACAAAAGTGTGGTGTCAATCTGAGGTGATGTCTACATAGCTTTGGTGAATAAGAGGAACACCAAAAGTAACAAGCCAAGCTTCATATTCTGATGTGAATCTTCCTAAACGTGTACCATATGGGGCGCACCAGCTTACTGATGTAGGATCAACATACCGTTCCCACTGGAGAGCAATTGGCGGCATAGAATGTCCAGGAGTTAGATGGAGCTACATTATAGAGAATAACAATAAAATTAGATAACTTGCAAATACAACAAATCAATTCACCAATTGGATATTAGTGTACTCAATCAAAAAATACCTGTACAAAGTGATTAATCACATGACCAACAACTATAACAGGATGTACATCCGGTGGACCTTCTCCTCTTAGTGGAAGGTATGACCAACAACCCGTAGAGGAGATGGATATGAAAACCACTTGGAACCTGGTTGCTACAAGGTATCCCATCTCTGGCAGTTGCATCCATTTATCCTCGGTAGCCGGATCACCAGGAGGAAGAGTGAGTCGGGAATGTAAGGCATTAACCACATGTCTGGACCACATTTCATCATACAACCCTCTGTGTCGTTCAAGTTCTTCTATCAACGCTGCCCTAACCCATGACCAACTTTCCTCACCTGATGGTAGTCCGAGTAATGCAGCAACGGCTCTATAGCCACAGATACCATCATCCTCAACATTCTGAACTGTTTGTATATATGGGTGGAAAAAGGCTGGAAAATGACCCATGAAATAGCTTGTATCAGACTTCTTCACACGCTTCTTCTTCTTTGGTGGTTGTGAAACCTTCTTTGCCTCTCTGATCTCTCTATCAACATGTTCAAAACCTGAAAGATCACGAGTCAAGGATCCTATTGCTTTATTCTTAGGTGGTATTTTCTCATTCGCCTTAAGAGTGCGCTTGGACCTTATCTTAACCGCAGGAGTACAAAGTGAACTGCTTTCAGGACAATAGATCGCTTGAAGCTTCCTCCTTACCATACTCTGCCCTCCAGTATCCAAAGAACTGAAATAATGTGTCAATGCCTCAACTTCTGGTTGCATATCTCCATGGTTCATGCCGCAAATATGGTTGCTGGTAGTATCTGCAACAGGTTCAGGTACATGCTCCCAACTCAGTCTCTTCCAGAATGGATGAATTGACTCATATGGAATTCTTTCATAACCTGCAAGTTCACAAAAGTGTCACTTTCAATAACAAATAGAATTAATTGACAAGAGAGTGGTTGACCGGTGACCTGCAAGTTCACAACCGCAAGGTAGTCCATGAGTCTCTCTCAACAAGCAATCGCATCCGCCGTAGGACTTCATTCTTATATGTTCATCGTCGATGAGCTGCAGGCATTTGTTTGACACAAATCCTCTAATATTTGTGTAAAATGGGAACATGAAAATGTGATCAATTCTGTGAATACTGCGCTCAAACGATGCTAATATTTCAGTATGTCGATTACATGTCAAACTATGCGACGCATCCCATGAAGTGGCCAGGTCACCCTTGCAATCCCGTAACATCTTCTTCAAACTGGCATGTGCACCCTCAGCCCTGCAAACAACAAATAGATATCTTATTAACAACAATCTATCAAATGAACAAACAACGCATAAATTAAGCTCATGTAATTTTTTTACCTGTTACTTGTTGTTGTTCCAAAGTGCATCACATGATTTGTCCATGCCTTGGCGAATTTCTCCTTGTGAACCAACCATGTAGTAGAACAATAGGAGGTAAAGTTGCTGTATTTTGCCTTGCACATATTAAACAATTGCATCCATTTCACTTCAAATTCTTCAACTGTTGCAGCATCCACCACCTCTGCCCACTTCATCATAACCAACTCAGCAAAATCATCTGTGCCAACATAGAGTTTGCACTTTGCCAAAACACACTTGTTGATGTGCCACAAGCATAATAAATGTGTAGTGTTAGGAAGGCTTTGCTTAGCAGCACTCAATAAGGCAAGATCCCTGTCAGTAACAATCACCTTAGGCAACATGGCTTGATCAGCTAATAGAGACTTCATACACTCCAGTGCCCAAACGTAGTCATCTGTGCCCTCATTAACAATGTAGCAAAAGGCTATGGAGTATGTCTTATCTGTGGAAGTCAGTCCAACAATCTCAAGCAAGGGAATTGCATATTTGTTTGTCTTGTATGTGCAATCCATAATCACTACATATGGAAATGTGTTGAACAGTTTGATAGCATTTGGATGAGCCCAAAATACATCCCTAATGACTTCCGATCCAGGCTCATGTCTTTCAAAGTGGACATACTTGTCACCGTCCAACTTCTTCAACAAGTGTTGCATTTCTGTCAATCCCCCGCGGAGGGATTTTCTTAACCTCTTGCAAACACCATAAATCTGAGATATGGTAGTCAAGTTTGAAGGATTGTTTTCCTTCAAAGTCAACAACATCTTTCTCGGTGGAACCCAACTCCTTGTCATTTTTCCCACTTGCTCCTTCTCTCCGGGTTTTAGACGACCAACAAAATTGTGCCCAAGTAGTGACCTAGCTGGTTCATGGTTGTGTATACCTTCCATCACCTTTAGCCGCCAATCTCTATCTATGCCATTTTTCCTAGGTCGTCCTTTTAGTCTAAAAGGACAACCTGTCTTTTGTGATCTCGTCCCTTCAACAAGGTCAGGGTCTCTATAAGGAACATATTTACCATGCTTCTCGCACCCCAACATGACATAAGCTTTTCTGCTTCCATTCCCACCATAATCTGACTTTGTGATCAACGTAACATATCCATTTTCAATCGCAATTCCATGAACCCAATTGATAAGATCATCACGGGTAGGGAAAATCTGTTATAATAATAAGAATTGATTACAAGGGTGATCAAGACATAATAAGAATTGATATATTACACTCTCAAAACAATGCAAAAATATGTTCAAAGAATACCTGATCAGTTGCAAATAAATGCGAGACATCTATACTTATACACGGGGGCACAAATGCTGGTGGTGGCACCTCTGTAGTGGCCTCTTCAGGTTGACCATTGTGAAATCCAGCTTCAATCAATTGTGACTCACCAAAGAAAAATGAATCTGTCATCCCTGGAAGAGAATACGGAAAGTTACATTCCATACTCAATACGGAAATATACTTTCCATACCGAATACGGATTGTTACTTTCCATACTGAATACGGAAAGTACCTTTCCATATTCAATACGGAAGATAACAATCCGTATTATATCACGACTCAGAATTCAAAAACCCATCCTTCTAACTACTTAAACTACTTAATCTAACTACTTAAACTACTTAATCTAACTACTTCCACTACTTAATCCTACAAAATAACAACAAATAAACACATAGACTTACCTCTACTACAACACTTGTTGTAGTGGTGGAGAGCTTGGGAAATGAAGGAGTGGATGGTGGTGGAGAGCTTGGGAATGAAAGTGAGGTAGGAGAGGGTGAGAGAGAGGGTGGTCTGGAGGCATTGAGGAGGTTCAGGGGGGCTGGTGAGGGGTTGGTGAAAGTTGGTGAGGGAGGAGTAATGGTGGAAAAAGGGGGAATCCTGTCAGAGTTAAATACGGAAAATACCTTTCCGTATTCATCAAAATATAATACGGAAAGTTTCAGTTAAATTGAATACGGAAAGTACCTTTCCGTAGGGCACTTTTGGGTTTAAAAAAAAAAGGTGGGGCGCGCAGCCCCATAGGGAAGGCCCCAAACCCAACTCCCCAAAAACACCCGCACCTGCGGAATGATTATAGGAAATTAGTATAAGGATAATTTTGTAATTTTAAATATTAACTCTCTAGAGAGTAGAGAGTTTTCGGGAAAGTCTAATTTATAAGCAATAAATATCACCCACATTACTAGTAACTTGAAACAAGCCATAAAAACGTGACACCAATTTCCCATTTACGGTTGCAAGTTCAAGTAAACTCAATCCCCAATAACAAACTTGACCAATTTCTAATATTTGTTAGCATGAGAGCCGCATTTGATCTTGAGCCTTAAGTAAAATCTAGAGAAAACTAACTTCCAAATGGAATATACTACTAACCAATTCATAATAATCTTGACTAATGAGCTTCAGCTTAGGATCATATTGTACCTCATTACACCATTTTGTTTGTTTCAATTGACTTTAAAAGTGATAAAACATAATAGATTCTTCTTTCCTCCTCAACAAAGCATCACGTACTAAATAGATTATCAAATCAAATCATAATTTCATGAAAGCTAATTTAAACTCGAAACCCCTAAATATAGCTCCTAGAAGGTTCCGTTCCGCAGTTTAGAGGTTAAACAGTGTTCACTCCATAATCGATTGCTTCTCACTCCGCCCTTGGATTTTCAGGGTTTCAACTTCGAACTCTTGAAAATCTGCTACATTGCTAGGGCTATTCTGAGAAGCCAACGATGCCTCGGTACAGTAACTTAGTTTTTCAAAATCTCGCATACTTCAATTTTTTCGTCGATTCATCGTTCATTCAATTCATTTTCGTTCGAATTTTCATTGCAGGTACTACTGTGACTACTGCGATACCTATTTGACTCACGATTCTGTAAGTTGTTTCACTCTCCACTTCTGTTTCCTTCAATCTACTATACTTTAACCTAGTTTTGCCGCTTTTTGTTGAACACTTGATTTTTCTCGAGAAAATTTGCTTTTTTGCTTCACTCTTAGTTAAATTATTATTATTATTATTCAAGCATTTTCGGTTTTCTCAATTTTCTAACCTGGATATGCATTGCAACTGAATCTGAAGTTAATTCACTTTGTAAAATTGAAATGGAATTTTCGTTAGCCGTAACCGCGCGCATGTGTGTATATGTTTCTACTAAGTCTGTTTGTTTCATATTGCAGCCATCTGTTAGGAAGCAGCATAACTCTGGTTACAAACACAAGGTGCTGCGAATTTTTTGATTTTTTCAGTTCTTGAAATAAATGCGCTACAATGTAGGGGATATTCGTGATGTTTGATGTGTGCGTGTGTATGTGTTTTCAGGCAAATGTGAGGAACTACTACCAGCAGTTTGAAGAGCAGCAAACGCAAAGTTTAATTGATCAGAGGATCAAAGAGCATCTCGGGCAAGCTGCTGCGTTTCAGCAGGTTGGGGTGGCTTATAATCATCTAATGGTTCCGAGGCCGGGTGGTCCTCCTTTATTGCCAATGCCGCAGCCAAGATTTCCTATGCCTGGAAATGTGCAAATGCCTGGAGGTCAACCACTAATGCCGGGGATGAGACCTCTGATGCCCTTGCCTAGACCTGTTCCTGGTGCACCAGGTGAATATATTTGCGCCGACTCCTTTCCTGATTTATATAAACTGCCATCTCTTCTAATTGAAGCATTCAATCTGGCTTGGGATGTTTTCATGTTTTCTGTATCTCACTTGGAGACATCTTGTTTCCTTTCTAATCTTAAGAAAACTATAAGATCTGTAATGGTATATGTATACGGGGCTAAATGTTTGGATGTCACACAATAATTAGGTGAGCTTAGTGTAGCAGAGATGCGAATGTTAAGATGGATGAGTAGTTACTTATGCAAGATATGATAGGATTAGGAATACAATTATAAGAGAGTTGAGCTAGCTGCCATTGTAAAAAAGTTGACTGTATCGCGTATCAGGTGGTTTGGGCATGTCTGGAGAAGATCCATTGAAGCTTCTATAAGGATGATTGACCAGATGGAAGGGTTCAATAGTTAGTGGTAGAGAAAGACCTTGGAAACCTATTGGCCAAGCCACTAAGTAGGATTTAGAGGTGAATAATTTATTTGTAAACTAATATATGACTGAGTAGTAGTACTATAATAGCATAGGCTTATTCAGGCAGGTAACACCCCCTCCTGGGAAAAAGTTTAAATGGTAGGTACTAGGTAGTTTAAAAATCATCTCATACCCATTCCTCTTTCTTTCATTTCCTTTTTTTCTTCCAATTTTCTTTCACAATCAAACAAAGCATTAGGGTTGAGGTAGAAGGAAAATCTGGTAATAGCAGTCAAGTCGAAGATCCACTTTTAAGTTCTGGGTTTTTTCCCAAATTGTGAAAAATCGAGCAGTTTCACTGATTTTACAATCTGAAACATAATTTGACAATATTTTGACATGATTCTGATTGAACATGGAATTTGCATTGTTCTGGTCACTCAAAATCATAAAATTGCAAATCCTGATTTTGACTACCAGGATGATAATGGTGACATCTGTCTTGCTTTTCCTTATCCTTTTAAAATTACTATGATTATGCACATCTTGATGGCTAACCACATTATTTTTGGCTTCCATTACTGCAAACTGAATTCTCTTTTTAATACTTCATACTTATTTCTTTGCCTTTTCTCTATTAAAAAAACTTGATCACTTCCATGAAAAAGAAATTTTTTTTATTAGAAAAAACATGTGTGCTTTTATCTGTTTATTTGGTTAGAATTTTTCATATACACTAGCAACCTTCTATCTTGTTCCATGAGTCTGGAAAATTCTGGCATATCTGATGTAACTGGTTTCCAATTGGAGTTCACAGGATATGTTCCTGCACCTGGTGGGCCGCCAGTGCTACCTCCACCTGGTGCTCCCCAGGTACCAGGTCAACTAAATGCCATACCGAGGCCCCCTTCATTCGCACCCCCGACAACAGCTCCTGGAAGCACTGCCGCTCCCGCTTCCAATGGTGCTCCCTCTATGGTATCATCAGCAATGTATCAACCTAATCCATCAGCACCATCATCTGGAGGCTATGATAACTACAATGCCAATGCTCAAGCACCTGATGGCAATCACTGACCTGGTCAAACTGGTATGGATGTTATATTGAAACTTAATCTAATTCTAGTTCAATAAAGGATCTTTACCTTATTCTTTGCTATTTTTCAATCAGTCACTTTGTGATAAAGCAAATTATTTGCAGGATTCAAGCATTCCTCATATTCTACTAATAGCATTCTATTATATTTATTTATGTGTTGTGCAGTTTTCTGCATAATTATATCTCTACCAGAGTCATATGACCAGAACTATTTCTGCACTCGCTGTCAGCTGTTGATCAAATGAGGATTCTCACAAGCAATTATGTACTTGGATTGTTGGTATGGCATGTCAAACAGCTTTAATGCGGGAATTTTTTTTCAGAGTTACCTTCTTCATCCTGGATGAAATATTTGTATGGGAGTTCCAATTGCATAGAAATTTTCTGATATGGCTTGTTGATAGTTTTCATTCTCCAATTAGGCAATTACTTTATTTTGTTAATCTAAGCTTTATTTGGGATAGATTTAGTTGCCATTACGAGTTTGCGAAAGAATTATTATCAAGTTAGGGTCTGAATCCTAAAAGAATTGCTGCCTCAATTTGTCTTTCCTGAAATGTGTGGTTGTGAATTGTGATTAATGTATACATTTGTCCCTAGACAAAGGCCTCTTTTTACAAAAATGAAGTATAATGAAATCTTTGAAATTCTACAAATAAGCATTCTTTGCATTTCACAATGCGCTTCTCTAATCTGTAGTAAACATGTTAATACCTTATAATTGTTTTCCCAAAGTAAAAGCTGAGCATCAATTGAGAGTTCGTTGTCCAGAAGAAGCTTATGATATTGTTCAAACGTTAATGAAATACGTAAGAAAAAATTATACTGTTTACTAAGGTCAGACAATTGCGATTTCTGGGATATGCATTACTTGATTTGCAATAATCATTGAAAAAAAAAACTACTTCTGTTCTAGAAATGCCAAAATATCAAATTTGTTTTGGCCTCTAGTTATAAATTTCATTTCATTTTGAGCTAAATTTGGTGTCCGTTACGTTAGGCCGCGATGATATGAGGTTGGTAGATGTATGTTTCTCTAGCGTCCAAGACTACATTATTCAACTGTCAAAAAAAGAAAGGACTACCTTATTCAACAATATTTATTTTTGAAAAATAGCATACTTGACAACATTATTCCATAGTACAAATTTAATCTCTGAAATTGAAATGTACTAATTTTCAAAGCATTGCTTATGTAATGTGGTAGCAACTCGTAATTTCAAACTTATTCATAACATCATTCTCAACTGAATTTTCTTTATGGATAAAAATCTCTACTGGATTAAAGTTATGAATAAAAAGAGAAGACAATAACTAGTTTCTGGACAAACCGCAGCTCTTTAAGGTTTCGTTTGGATTGATGGAGGAGGAGGGAGTGGAGTGGAAGGGAGGGGAGGGAGGGATGGGTCCATTGTTTGGTTTATTTAAAATAGGATGGAAGGGAGTGGTAAGTAATGGTCCAACATCCATCATGCTCCATTACATTCCATCAGATTTAGTCCCCCCCAAATTGGATGGAAAGGAATGGAAAGGAAAATTGGTCACTTAATTAAATTATGAAAATATCATTCTACCCATGATAACCTCCATACATAACTTCTGCTAGTTGGTGCCCTAATTTTCTCTCATCACGTAACAAAATCTGGCGGCAGATGACAAAAGCTTCCCGCCTTTTACCTTGATAATACTCTTTCACTCATTCTCGGTTGCATCCATCGTTGTTTGCTCCTTCTGGCTTTCCCCTCTGCCCTGTAATTGGTCTCTGCTGCAATCTTTTCCCTTGGCAAGGTGAGTCTTTTTCCTGCGAGTATGATCTGTTTCTGATCTTGTCTCTGTTAGTCGTGTTGTTAGTGCATCCTTGGATCATAGTTGTGCGGTTCTGTCCTTGCTCTTCTGTTTGGTTTTGATACTCCTATAGATTGTTGTGAGGCACCTTTATCTGGATATTGAAGTCTCACCAGTTGAAGGGAGTTTGTGATGGGGTGTTTTAGCTTGCAATTTTCGTGAAGGCTGTGGTGGTGTGGCAATTTATTAGCTTGTTATTTTTGTTATTTTGGGTTTGTTTCCCACTACTGGCCCTAAAAAAAACATTAGCTTACAAAAAGAAAAAATCTTGGAGTCCAATATAGATGAATTATGAATCTGGTTTGCTAGAGAGATTGATGAATTACACAAATATGTCACTTGTCATTTAATCTTTGACTATTTAAGTATAAAAGTATTGAGTGGAAAAGTGCTGTCATAGATTATTGTGTGGAAAATTGTCATTTAATTGCCATCTAACTTTGGCAAAATGTTTGCAAGTATAGTTATACATTTATTTACACTCTGCAAGTATAGTTGCTCTTCAAATGTTTGCAACTGTACGGTTGCTGGTGATATTGGCCTCTTAATTACGTGGTTCTTGTGGCTGCTTAGTGTGCATCTCTCTTTTCAATGGCTGGTGGTGTACGTTGTGGCATTGTGACTTATTCTCTTTGTCCAAGTGGTGGTGCCTTTGGTGATTGTTGCTACATTTTTGTCCTTGTCTGTACGTTGCTGGTGATATTGGCCTCTTAATAGGAGCGTTCATGTTCAATTTTTAGACACACCAGATCTTAAGATATTGAACATTGGCTACCAATTTTTAACTGTTTTTTCAGCTTGTCTTTTATTTTAAAATGAGGGTAATATAGGAATAATAAAAATTATAACTCATTCCGCTCCGTCCATTATCCAAACAACGCAGTGGTAACTTTGTTCCGCTCCGTCATAAAATATCCAAACAATGGAATGAAATTTTTATTCCATTCCGCTCCGCTCCATTCCGTTCCATTATATTCCATTCCGCTCCGCTCCATTATGTTCCATCAATCCAAACGAAGCCTAAGACAATAACTAGTTCCCCACATAACATTTATTTATGTTTTTTTTTTGGGAAAAAGGGGTCATTTTGATGATTTGGGTTAATTAAACTTGGAGGACACATAAAGAAGATAATTTCTAAAAGAGGGGTAAAAGGGTCATTTCACATGGTTGGCCAAGATTACACATTTCTTGTGCATGTTAGAGGCCTCCGTGGAAGAGGTTAAAAGCTTCATTTTGACTTGAATATTAAAACTCTTCATTTGTGGGTTGAAAATTTTAAAGTGTGGGTGTGCTGGGGTGTTCGTGATTCGGTTTGGATTGGTTTTAGGTGAAATTAAAGTCGATCCAATCGAAATTCATTGGTTCGATTTTGATCATCGTTAGCAAAAAAGTTTTCAAAACCGAACCGAACCAAACTAATGATAAACATTTTGAATCGGTTTGATTTATCTGTTTCACACCTTTTTTTGTCAATATCAATTACACAACTGTAAATATGTAGCAATCACATATGATTCACAACTTAACAATGCAAAAAAATGGGAAGTCAATAACTCAATTATAGCTTAATCCATAATTCATAATCCATAATCAACAACTTAAGTACTTAACAATGCGAAAAGGCTTAATGTAGTATTTAGTATTAATATCATTATAAATTAATAATTGAAAACAAAAACATAATATGTCTAAATATTAAATAAACCAAATATTACATATGTAACCACAATAGTTTGGGACGTGTCACATGACACTGTCCTTAAGAGTTTATTCGCTTAAGATGCAATAACTCCTCAGATACAACAAACTCTTATAACAACTTGTTAGGACTCAGAACTAAGAAGAAACATTTGGATATGAACCTAGGAGATATTGTATTTTCTGTGTCTACCACCTGCTATCTACGCATGTTTATATACACATCAAAATAAATATGTGAACCGTGTGTATAGGTGTTAGAGAAAAGGCTTAATTATATCCTTCACCATGTTTCAAAAGCAACCATTGAAAAAGAATAAACGGTTTTAAGAAAAGAAAGGTAACTGAAGAAATAAAGTGAGTAGTTAAGATTGGATGAAGACGTTCATATGGCAGCATATATAGTCTTCAATATATACATTTTAGTCATTCAATTATAACAATTATAATTATAAAAAAAACGTTACAACACTGCATCCGATAAAGAATAATGACATGGAACATCCTAAAAGACTAGTAATAAATAAATAAGTTTAAAAGTTTTCAAATACTTAAAATAGATATAATACCCGTGCGTTGCACATATTTATTTACAATAATTTTTAACATTATATAAAAATTATTTTTTAATAAAAAATATTGGTGGCTTCTAGGATGAAAGAGAGTAGTAGGTCTTTCACCCATGAATGAGCCAAATTACCTATTACAATAGGTGGTAGTGACCTGTTGAGAAAAAAATAAAAAGAATAAAAAAGCAGTGTTACAAAAATGCCCTCTCTCTCCACACCTCCTCTCACGCTCTTCTCCCTGAACGGCTCAACCCAATATCTGATTTTCATTTTCAATTGTATGCTCCTCTTGTTAATTTGTGTTGATAATTTCTGGTTTTGCCAATTTCGGATTCATCTAGTTTCGTTTCTAATTCAGTGATCAATTTGTATTTGTATGTGTGAATCCTTTCCCCCAAACTGTTAGGTTTAACTTTTACCATCTTAATAGGTGGTAATGGTTTTGATTGATTAGGTTTATATTTGATTCTTTGTTGTCCCCATAAATTGTTGTTTTCTTTTATGTATTTGTGTTTTGATGGGAACTAATGCCGATCTTCATGAAAACTTTGGCAAGACCATCACCTTAGAGGTGGAGAGTTCAGATACACCATTGATTGCAAACAATTGGAGGATGGAAGGGATGATTGGAGACTAAACATGAAACTGATATTGGACTACGAAAACACAAATTTTATTTTTGTATAAATTGTTTAAACATAGAATTGATTTACCTGTATAGAAATTATCAGCTTTATCGATTACTGTCACAGATATTTTCACCAAATAAACATGAAAGCATTTAAATTTATGGCTTCTATTTCAAAGAAATAAAAATAAAAATTTATGGCTTCAATCTAGTAAGCTTTGAGGTGGTGGTGAGAGTGTAACGGTGGTGGCTGTATAAGTGATGGGTTGGTGTTGGTAAATTGGAGAAGAAGAGGATAAATTGGTCAAAAGGAACCTACCATTAATGACATAATTGATGTTTTAAATTAGTTTAAGATAAAATTTATAGTCCTTCACGGTAAACAACCCAGCCACACTTTCATGCTAGTCGCCACAAAAAATATTATACTTTAAATAAATTTTAAAATAATTTTTAATTAAAAATATTAAAAAAATTAACAATAATTATCTTGAGACAATTTAGAATTTTCTTTATGTAAGAAAATACATACTTATTTAATAATTTATTTTTATAATTAGCATTGAATTTGTTTTTATAATTCATTTATTTGTTGAAATGAAAAATAATTCTGTAAGTTTGAAATTTTTTATATAACATAACACATTATTGATTAAATTTAACATAATAATTTGTGTGCTTTTATCAACAAAAAAAAGTAATTTAAATTTTTTGAATTACAATAAATTAAAAATGTAATAGCTTTTTCAAAGAAAAAAAAACTAATATAACATAACACATTATTGATTAAATTTAACCTGATTCTTTTTTTTAATTGGTTTTCTCTTCTTTTTTTTTTTTGAACAGAAATTGGTTTTCTCTTCAATTGAACTTATATTGGTGATAACTCCAATAACATCTACCAGTGAGGAGAATGATAAAATTAATTTATTTGAATCAAATATACTTACTTAATAGTAAATTAAACAACTTAGTAAAAAAAACTCATAAACTTACCTATCAGCACATATTTGTCATATTGATTTGGCAAATCTTCAAAGTTTACAAATTCAAAAACATGGTGGGAAATTATGCAATCATCATTTGCTATTTTCTCCACTCTAGTTGTAGCATCAAATTGTAATATCAAAGCATTTTTCTCAACTACAAGAAATTTCTCTTTATTCTTTGTGACCATAAAGTTTGTGATTGTGTATATATATCTTGTCTTCTTTTAAAATATTCTTGAATCTGTGGGGAACATTTTTCCCTATAGAAGCATGTATGTAGTCACTCTGAAAGTATTGTAACAATTAGAAATCAACATCAAGAATTACAAATCAAGAGAATGAAAATAAACAATTACAAATTAAAACATTCTCATCAATTAGAACCAATCAGTGCTAATTAATTCATGGTTTCTATATATATTGAGAGTGTCTCATATTCGTGAAACCCGCACTTTTATTTTCCAATCATCTGCAGTGGAAGATAGCTCACTAAGGAATGTGGGTTCTTTGTTGTTGTTGATGATTTTTCTCCTAAA